>NW_022196896.1:116917848-116921729 GCF_008632895.1 Mastomys coucha
AACTCACTCTGTAGACCAGGCTGGCCTCGACCTCAGAAATCCGTCTGCCTCTGCCTCCCAAGTGCTGGGATTAAAGGCGTGCGCCACCACCGCCTGACCATCGGTTTTTTGTTTTGTTTTTTGTTTTTCTCATCGTCTGTGCCTATGGCTAGGATGTGAGATATCTCTCTTTAAAATTTTGAGTCTCTCGGGATGTAGTGGAACTTGCTTATAATCCCAACACTGGGGACCAAGACAGGAGCATTATGACTTAAGAGGCCAGCCTGGATCACACAGTGAGAACCTGTCTCGTCAAGGCCAAAGCCTGGTGGCTTGAGCCTGCACCAGACATTCATTAAACAGGCTGTCTCTTTGGAAGCCACTAATAACAGAGTCAATCGCTGCTAAAATGCAAACCATAAAACAGTTTAGCCAGCTATAGATGGGGAAACCACAGTCATTCGGCAGACCTGTGGGTGTGCAGCACTTTGGGGACTCTATTTACTAGGAAGGAATAGAAGCCGGGCAGGGGTGTGCACCTTTAATCCCAGCACTTGGGAGACAGAGGCAGGTGGATTTCTGAGTTCGAGGCCAGCCTGGTCTACAGAGTGAGTTCTAGGACAGCCAGGGCTACACAGAGAAACTCTGTCTGGGGGGTTGGGGGAAGGAACAGACTTGGGGCACAGGCAAAGCCTGCAGCAATGGGAATTCCAGCCCCAGGGTGGTCAGGTAGGTACACCTTCTAAGGACCCAAGCATTCCAAGGTCAGGTGACTGTACTTAAAGTGAAGATAGGAGCTCAAAGCTTCCTGCCTGTTGGTTTGTGCTCTTGTGGGCATAGTTGGGCATTGTGTTCAGGCTCACCAGTGCATTGGCTTGAACACCAGTTTGATTTGAAACTAAGTGAAACAATGACTGTTTTCAGGCCCGATTGTCTACCATAGAGATTTCTGAAGGGCTGGGACCCCGGTGAGAAGGCAAGCAGCTAACTCTCCTTAGTGAAGGTCTCTGGGGCTTTGCTCTGTGTCCTGTGGATGAAGCCCCTGCTGGAAAACAGAGCCTGCTTGTTCCTGGAGCTACTCATCGCTTGCTCCCTAGGGAGGACGCTAAGCACATGACTCTTGGGTCAGATGATGAATGGGACCACAGGGGAAGACAGGGAGGGAAGGAAGGAAGAGGGCCAAGCGGTGACCTACAGTTTCAAACAGAACGGCAGAGCCTCACCCAAGCCGATGTGTTAAAGCACAGACTTTAAAAAGTTTGCGTGGGGTGGGGCGGGGTGGAGCAAGGAAAACTGAACATGCAAATTGCCCCAGGGAGAGGGTGACACCAAGGAGGGGACAGCCATAGGCCTAGGAAACCTACTGCAAAGACTGTACAAAGATGCTGCAAAGATAGTACAAAGACGCCTTCCTAGAGGAGGTTCCTGGAAGACTCGCTGGGGCAGATGGCTCCAAGTTATTGGGAAATTCCCCAACGAAATGTGGGGCTCTCCAACCTCTGGCAGTTCCTTCCTCTCTCCCTTCCTGGAGTTTGGGCCACAGATCTGGCCTTCAGCCGTCAGTCAGCCTTGTGCTAGGGGAGATTATGACCATCTGGTATAGCGCAGCTACTGGGTGACTGGAAGCCATGGTGCCTCCCATCAGGGAGAATGTGGAGAGCTGACGCCTGATGTCCTACCTGGGCCTTCACTCTGGATGCAGAGGATCCTAGCAGTGGACCGGAAAAGAAAGTGCTGCTTCCTCTACCCTGCCTCCTCAAACTTTACAACCTGTTCTCTTCCTTCCAGGAAGGTCTACATGGACTACAACGCCACCACACCTCTAGAGCCCGAAGTCATCCAGGCTGTGACAGAGGCCATGAAGGAAGCCTGGGGAAACCCCAGCAGCTCCTACGTGGCAGGTAATGTAGAAGAATCCATGACAATAAAGGGATCCAGAGGCCTCTTAGAGAAAGTGTATACTAGCCTGGCTTGGTGGTGCCTGCCTTTAATCCCAGCACTCAGAGGCAGACCTCTCTCTGTGAGTTCAAGGCTAGCCTGGTCTACAAAGTGAGTTCCGGGGCAGCCAGGGCTACCTACACTGAGAAACCCTGTCTAAAAACAAAAACCAACAAACAAAGATGTGAAAGAGAGAGAGAGAGAGAGAGAATGTGTGTGTGTGTGTGTGCCTGTGTGTGTGTGCCTCTGTGTGCCTCTGTGTGCCTCTGTGTGCCTCTGTGTGTGTGTGCCTCTGTGTATGTGCCTCTGTGTGCCTCTGTGTGTGTGTGCCTGTGTGTGTAAAGTGTATGCTCACCTGAGATGGCTTTGTTTGGGATTAGGGTGGGCTTTTTTCTTTCTTTCAACTTTAAAGTTAGTACATACTAGTTATGTAGTGCTTATATTGCTTATCAGAATTCCCAAGAGTTTTTTTAAAACACACTTTAAAAAAAAATGGAAACAAAATAATTACATTCTAACCTTTAAGCCTTGGGTCACTAAAATCTACATGGTGCCATATTTATAAATTATAATACCTGACTGGATTCTTTTTTAAAGATTTATCTGTTTTTTTTATGTATATGAGTACACTGTAGCTGTACAGATGGTTGTGAGCCTTCATGTGGTTGTTAGGAACTGAATTGACCAACTTCTGTATTAGTCAGGGTTCACTAGAGTCACAAAACTTATGGGTAGTCTCTATATAGTAAGTAAAGGAATTGATGACTTACAGTCTGTAGTCCAACTCCCAACAATGGTCAGCAGCAGCTGTGAATGGAAGTCCAAGGACCTAGCAGTTGCTCAGTCCCACCAGGCAAGCAGGTGAAGAGAGAATCTTCTTTCTTACAATGTCCAATGTAAGTAGGTCTCCAGAAGAAGGTGTGGCTCAGCTTAAAGGTGTGCATCACCAGGTCTTTAATCCCAGATGACCTTGAACTCCCCGTCTTCTGGAATTCATAGCCTCAAGATCTCCATGCCAAGATCCAGGTCAGACACTTGTATCTCCCAGCCTCCTGATGAGGATCATTGTTGAGCCTTCCAATTCTGGGTTCTAGATATAGTCAAGTTGACAACCAGGAATAGCCACTACAATCCACCCCTTGTCAGCTTGACACAAATAATATCTCATGTCCACATGAAATAATAACGAGGTCATGAATATGCCTACCATGATATAACTATTCCACGTATAATCGCAAACACATTTGTAAATTTACAATGGGCAATGTCCCTTGGGAACATTCTCCTAGTGTCTCAACTTAAATACCAATTGATGTTAAAGAAATTGGAAGAAAGACGTATGTATTCTTAACAAAATAAGACAGAAGCATCCATATTAGTTTATAATCCTCGTTTCTGCAACTGATTACGTGGCGTTAGCTGGTATTTATAACTACCTTCCTCTACTACCCATTCTGTACTTCCTTCCCCCTCAGCAAGCACCTCAGCAGGTCTTGGCTCTTTTCCTAGAGGAGTGATGCATACCTTCATTCCTGATGGCTCTTCATCCTTTGTCATCCTGCCTGGATTAGGCTGTTGTAATTTCCCATTGACTTTAATCACAGGACATGGTAGTACTAAGAGACACCCTAAGGGATCTCCTGCACTCCAGACATAATCCTGCTTCCCTCCATTGTGGAGAGGCAATCCAATTTCCCCATGGTAATCTAACACCATCATTCTTTTCTTAGCCTATTGGTTTAAGGGCATTAGGAGCCCAAAATGACCAAGAGGAAATCTGAGCTTCCAGTGGCTCCTGGTCTACCTCTCTCCCTCAGTCCCTGTTCGCTCCCCAAAATAGGTGCACTGTAGCTGTCTTCAGATACACCAGAAGAAGGGGTCAGATCTCATTACAGGTGGTTGTGAGCCACCACGTGGTTGCTGGGATTTGAACTCAAGACCTTCGGAAGAGCAGTCAGTGCTCT
>NW_022196896.1:116922094-116945159 GCF_008632895.1 Mastomys coucha
AATCCACCTGCCTCTGCCTCCCAAGTGCTGGGATTAAAGGCGTGCGCCACCACCGCCCGGCCTGACTTGATTCTTAAAGTCATCTGTCCCTGTATGATATCCTGCAGCTAAGAACTGCATGCCTGACAGATTTTTTTACATGCACTCATTCATATGCACATGGCATAGCACACATGCGGGTGTCAGAGGGCAACATGCATGAGTCAGTTCTTCTCATTTTTTGGATTTTTTTTTAATTAAAAGTCCCTGATCGTATCTGGAGCCTTGTTGTCATCCTGATGGCTGTAACCTTTCAACTATGACCTGCCATCCTAACCCACAAGAAACAGATCGCACTGAGATCTCTTTGTAAGCCTGCGTCACTGAGCATCCTTTCTGCATGTCCATCTCCATGCATTTGGGTGATGTGCGTTTCAGCATCAATTCTACATATGTATCTTGACCTTTTCCAAAAAAGGAAAGTTGCAGGGCTGAGGAGATCTCAGTGGGTAAAGCACTTGATACACAAGTATGAAGATCTGGGTTCGGATCCACAGAACCTGTGCAAAATCCATACCCTCGTTGCAGCAGGTCTGTAATTCAGCACACGTGCGGCAGAGACAGGGAACCTAGCTGACCAGCTAGGTTAGCAAATCTGCAGACTCCAGATCCTGCCCCGAGTTCTGCAGGAGACCCTAAGTAACACAAAGCACCAAGGGAGATACTCAACTTCTGGCTTCCGTGTGCATGTATGCACCCAAACATGCAAGTATGCATGTTCAACACAGCACATACACATGCAAACACACATGTACAACACATATACATGAACACATGCACAACACAGCAAATACACATGCACACATACATGCAAAATAAAGTAAAATCAATTTGAAAAAAAAGGAAAATTAATTTGTTACTTGGGTTATATAACATTCTTTCTTTCTTTCTTGTTTTGTTGAGACAAAGTTTCTTTGTATAACCCTGGCCTTCCTAGAACTCAGCCTGTAGACCAGGCTGGGCCTCAGACTCATAGAGATCCTTCTGCCTCTGCCTCCTGAGTGCTGGGATTAAAGGCATGCGCCACCACTACCCAACTTATAATTATATATATATTTTTTTCTAGTTTGCCTTTGTAACATAGTGTTTTAAATTTAGCATTTTTGGATGATAATTTGCTTCAAGTCAGTAGTTAAAAGACAGCATTCCACATTTCTTTACAGACTCCAAGGCTAATCATGCTTCATCTCCCTAGTTAATGTTTATCAGCAGAATGGCAAGGACCCTGCCCCCAGCCCCACTCTGTGTGATTAGGGTGACTAAAACGAACCACATTAATGGTGGTTTATTGGGAACTGAGTACCAGCCAGGGGACTAAAGATGACTCACACTAACTGATCTGTCATACAAGTGGCCAGCCCCAGGTCTTACTCGTACCTATGTCCCTCCTACAGGGGCTTGGTGGATTTCATAGCAGTTGCTTACTGATGAAAGCTCCTCCGCGGCTCAGTGACACAGACTTTCCAAATCCCATGCTAGTCACTCATTAATTTGTCTGTTGCCTTATTTCTGAACATTGCCTTCTGCCTAATGTCCCCTGTAGTGTAGTCAAACCTCTGATAGAATGCACTAGAGAAGGCCAAGAAGGTTAAGGGTAACCAGGAAGTTGGGCACGCAGTGGGAGACTGTTGCTAGCCTGGGTGACACCCCAGCTGCTTTCTGTTGATATCTGAGTAGAAATTCCAAGAAGGGAAAGAAAAATGAAAATCATGAATCACAAGCTTTTGCCTGTCTGTTTTCAAGACAGATAGGACCTCAATGTGTAGCTCTGGCTTCCTGGGATTTGCTCTGTAGCCTAAGCCTGCCTCAAATTCACAGAGATCTACCTGTTTCTGCCTCCAGAGTGCTAGGTCTGAGTGCCAGCTCATCACAGATGTTTCAGTGTTTCACAGTATTAGGTTTTAAAATCTACAGCGACGTATGATGAGGTTCTGTGGGAAGAGTTTGAGCCCTGTCCAGATGTGACCTTGCTCGGGACAGCCAGCAACATCTGGAAGTGAGCTGAGGAGGGGAGGGGTTCTGGCCAAATGACTGGGCAGCATGGGGAAGTTGGTCTGGACCCAGCCTCAAATGTAGGGACCACTGGTGTGTTAGCTGAGAGCCCTGTAGAGCCACCTTCCTCTGACACACTGTCCAGTGAAACTGGGCAGCAGCTAGGACACCTAATTGAAGGCAGATGCTCTCGACCTTCCTCCTGTGTCTCCCAAGGCTCTGCCCCGCACTTGAGAGAAGGCACTGGCTGATTGGGTGTATGAAGTCTCACATTCTGTTTTGCTGACTTCTGTGGTTCTGAACCTCCTCTCCTTGTCCTATCTTGAGTGGTGGGAGGGTGGGCTGATAGCCATAGCTCCTCCTCCAGCATCCAGTAAGAAAACAGAACTGTGCTGGGGGAGCTCCCAGATCCCCCAATCATGTGTCCCGGGCTCTCGCTGAGTTCCGCTGGTTGGCACTGAATTGCTAAGTCTCAATGTGGCCCCTTTGCTGACACCTGGCCAAGCGTGCTCGTCCCGGGTGGATGTGTCTCCTTTTAGAATCACCCCGGTCCTTAGCTTCCCTTATCTAGCTGCCCTGTTAGATGTGGAATTGCTGGTAATGACCATGGTTTTTTTTTGTCTTTCAAGGTAGAAAGGCCAAGGACATTATAAACACCGCTCGAGCGAGCCTGGCCAAGATGATAGGGGGAAAGCCCCAGGACATCATTTTCACTTCCGGAGGCACCGAGGTAAAGCTGCTGCCTCTATGTGCCGGCTGAAAGGCACGGGTGGGGTAGGGATGGGGTGACGCCAGTGGTCTTCTCCCTCCTATTGCTCCTATTGCTCTGGGACTCTCCTGTGCTTTGCGACCTGCATTGTGTGTGTCACTGGGTCTGAGGCTTCATCTGTCTCAATGGCACTCATTTTTAAGTTGATAGCATGAATGCACTAGAAAGAAACCTACAAGGAAGATACTGCAAAGCTCAGGGACAGTTTGTTGGCTGCGGGTCACAGGTTACTTCAGCCACAGCAGTTTTTTAGATTAAAAGTGAATTGGGTTTTTTTTTTGTTGTTGTTGTTTTTTCTTGTTTGTTGTTGTTGTTTTGTTTTGTTTTGGGCCTGTAGTAGGTATTAACCAGGACATAAAAATGTCTATTTAGGAAATAGATCCAGTAGAAAAGAACTGTTGAGACCTCATCAGGGAGGTGGGCGATGTTTCTTGGGGCCTCCTAAGAAGTTCTAGGCAAGGAGCCATGCACAGCCCTTGCGGTGCACAGCCGTTGCGATGCACAGCCGTTGTGGTGCACAGCCATTGCAGATCGGAGGACTTGGGTTCTTTTAAAACCAATCTGCTGACTCAGTGCAGCCTCTGTCCAAATTCTGACAATGGACTCTCACAAATTAACTCATGTGGAAGCTAAGAGTCAAGACTTCTGGAAGATTAAGAGCCCAAAGAGAAGGCTGGCCACTCCCCAAACCAAGTCTGTAAGAGCTCCCATTAACTAGGCAGACACCTCTGACAAGGATAGACACTTGGTCAGAGACGGTGTGTCAGTGCGGACACTTACCACGTGACTAGGTGGCCACACCTCTTGCTCAGGACAGGCCTGGACAGCCGTTGTTGGCACAGTAGTAGGCCATAAGATTGTCGTGTGACCGAGATCGCAGCGATCTCTGCTGGACTGTGCCGACACTGGGCCTAGGAGTCAACTTCTGCTATTCAGCAGAGATGGGACCAAGAAGTGACATTAGAAAGCTCTTAGCTGCTGCCTCAGCACCTCTGTAGCGTCCGACAAGGAAGGTGTTCTCGAAGCGAATGTGGATAGTGTCTACTTGAAAGGAGAACACTCCGCTGGGCAGATGAGGCAGGAAGATCACAAGCAGGAGTCAAACCAGGGAGACACTGAATTCTGTCCCAGCAAAAAATAACAGATAAACCTCGTATTATCAGCGAACACTTCGAGGAACGTCAAAGAGCATTTGGAAAAGGTGTTTATCTCACAGAGCTGACAAGCAGCAAGCACCGAGGGCAGCTGTGGGGACCCGCAGCTCACAGGGGGATGGCACAGTCAGCAAATGACTCAGAGACTGGGACACAGGCGCAGCAGGAGCAAGGGAAGAAAGCCCCAGGGCTTTCTAACCTTTCCAGGCCCTGGCTTGACCAGTGCAGAAGTGTGAACAGCAGAGCTAACCCTGAGGTAGACTCAAGTGAGAAAAGAAACTCCAAGGCAGGCTGAGCGTGCTGCCAGGCCCCAGGCTTCCCTACGGATCACTAGGAGAAGCCACTTCCTTCTGTTCTGTGGCCCTGTGGGTTCTGCTAGCCAAGATCTGGGACCAACGACTGTGGAATGACATGCACTCTGAAAGCAGGGGTGTATTTTAATTTTAATTTGATCTTTGATTTTTTTTTCTTTCATCTTATATTTGTGCCTGTGTGTCCTCCAGCTCGTGTTCCTCCAACCTGGGGTGGAATTCTCCTTCCTGTCAGATTTATGTAGTATGAAAGTTCGGGCTTTCTAAGAAAACAGGCACACTTGAAGTGAGCTCTAGAGTATTTAATGTTTGGGGGCTTTCTGAAGGTGCAGGCCTGTCAGGAGGCTGGTTGTCTCTGGCCTTTTCCTTTTGCTGTGTTACACAGAAAGGAGAGTGATGAGTGAGGGCCTCCTCTCTCTCTGCTGGCAGCTTTGGTGAAGGCTCTCTCTCTCTCTCTCCATATAGACATATACATATATATGTGTGTGTGTGTGTATATGTATATGTATATATACATATACATATGTATATGTTGTGTCTCCGCAGTCAAATAATTTAGTAATCCACTCTATGGTGAGATGCTTCCATGAACAGCAGACCCTGAAGGGGCACGTGTTTGACCAGCACAGCCTGGAGGAGGGGGCCAGGCCCCATTTTATCACTTGCACGGTGGAACACGACTCCATCCGCCTGCCCCTGGAGCACCTGGTGGAAGAGCAAGTGGCAGGTTAGTGGCCGTGGGGACTGTCCTGGACCTCAGTGAGGGGACAGAGAGTCCACCCAGAGCCCCACTCACACACCCTATAGACGTGTGTATTGGCCTCTTCAGAAGCTGATGGCCTTCCCACTGTTCTTACGTTCAGCTGTTGGGACTAACGCTGCATAAGCTGCCTAGGGAGAGTGTTTGTGTGGGAGTTGGATCAGAATTGCTGGGTCATACAGAAACCGAGTTTGAGCAGAGCGGTGGCGGTGCATGCCTTTAATCCCAGCACTCGGGAGGCAGAGTCAGGCGAATCTCTGTTAGCTGAAGGCCAGCCTGGTCTACAGAGCTAGTTCAAGGACAGCCAGGGCTACACAGAGAGACCCTGTCTTGAGACCATATTTGACAGATTCTCGGATTGACTTGATTATCCTCAGCCCCTTGCCCTAAGTTTTACTGCATGACTTATCTTTATATTGACGTATAAGAATTTCACATATATTTGACACAAGTCAACATGGTTTTGATGAGGTCTACTCGCTTTTGGTTTTTGTTATTTTGTTTTTGTATTTTGTCTTTTGTCATATCTGAGAAGACATCTCCCTAGCCCAGGTTGCAAAGATTCCATTCCTATCCCAGCACCTAGGAAGTCTGTGGTGCACTGTGAGCTAGGAGTAAGAATTGTTTCTTTGTATGAGACTGTTCTGAAAACTAGATTTTATGTACAGCAGTGCAATCGAGATATTCAATAATGCTCTGGTAGAATGATTTGATATGGTTTTATCTAACCTCTTGCTTCCAATCTTTGTGTCACTGAATCTGACATGTTGCTCAGAGATGGAGGGTGACCCATGGATGACAGCCATAAGGGCCATTCAGACATCCCATGGGACTGGTCTATGTGTCCCCTAGTATGGTGAAACCTGGCCCTGGAGCCTCAGCTTTGGTTCACAGAGTTCCAGGGGTGCTTCTCTCCAAACCTTAAAACCCTGTGAGAGACCCCGATGCCCACCCAGGTGGGAATAAAAGTGGAAGGCGCCTCCAGATTCCCAGAAATGACTTCAGATGGATTCCTTTTGTCGTGTCTTGTCTGATGCCTGACTCTCTCTGGCCCATGTGCCTGTTGTCCGTCCATCTTTTGCCACAGTTTACAAGAATTAGTTTTTCTGATGGTAGCATTTTTTAAGATAATTTTTCAAAATGAGAGTGAATTTTCTTACAAATTCACTTATAAGAATTTATGTAAGGAAATGAATGTGCCATGCTGAAAAGCAGGACATGCTGAAGAAGACTTGCCTCTGTCTGTCTGTCTGTCTGTCTGTCTGTCTCTTTCTCTCTGTATCCTCTCTCTCTCCCCCTCCCCATCCCTCTCTTTCTCTCTTCCCTCCTCCCTCCCCCCTCCCTTCCCCCTCCCTCTCTCTCTCCTTCCTCTCTCTCTCTCTCTCTCTCTCTCTCTCTCACACACACACACACACACACACACACACACACACACACACACACACACTGGAGCTGGAGCATGGTTGATCTCATATCTTGCACACAGCTATGGCCATGCACAAATCCATCCCAAGACACAGAGGCTAGAGAGGGCTCGTGTGCACTGGCTGTCTTTGTTCTGACTTCTCTAAGGAGTGTCTCTCTGCGGATGACGATACAGCCAGCTGTTAGACTCCTCTGACTGTGGGCAGAAATTGACTGGAACCTCTCCCAGTTCTCTGTGGGCTCTGGAAAGTCCTCTTTCTGCTACCTCTCCCTGGATAGATCTGCTAATGTGTCACCTAAGGTGTCACCTGTTGCCATGGTGAGTCTAATTTCCTGTAGCTACTCACTATCCAAGTCCTGCTGTTGTGAGAACAGCCTGGGAGGCCTGACCTTCTCCGAGGATAGCACTTCTAATGTCTTCTGAACTTGGATGGTACATTCCTCTTTTTAAAAACATAGTCATGGAGTTATTTGCATGGTTAACCTTAGTATCTATGTCTTGTCTCTCAGAGGTCACTTTTGTCCCAGTGTCGAAGGTGAATGGGCAGGCAGAGGCCGAGGATATCGTGGCGGCTGTCCGTCCGACCACATGCCTTGTGACTATCATGCTGGCCAATAATGAGACCGGCGTCATCATGGTGAGTTGGCCTTTTTTTTCAAGGAGGTCCCAGGGAAGACAGTGCTTGACCTGGGTATTTCCACATGTCTGCACCCGGCCTGTCCCTTTTTCTGTCCTTGACTCTGTGGCTTAGCTCTGCTCTCGGCAGCTCATGTCATTCATTCTACTCCCATCAAGTCAGAACTAGACACTCATTCCACTGCTTGCCCCTTCTTGCTTCAGCCTGTCTCTGAGATCAGTCGTCGTATTAAAGCCCTGAACCAGATCCGGGCTGCCTCAGGGCTGCCCCGAGTCCTGGTGCACACGGATGCCGCTCAGGCACTGGGGAAGAGACGAGTGGATGTCGAGGACCTGGGCGTGGACTTCCTGACCATTGTGGGGCATAAGGTATGTGCACATGGGCTGCCTTCCTTCCATATTGACTTAACAGCCACGGCAGAGTGGTGCCCTCAGCACCACTGTCCATGACCAATTATGTCACTGTCATTATCTAGTGAGCTCCAGGTGCCTGTCAGGGACCAGGTGCTGAGAAATGCTCTGACAGCAACTCAGGAAGGGCTTTGTCCCTGAGAGCTTTCGGTGCATGTGTGTCACCGCACCAGTAATAGCTAGGATGACCTCTGACAAGCAGTGACATGGATAGCAGGGCACCCCAACCCATAGGGAGCCAGGAAAAGACATAGCTATGGGCTCTGTGGGGGATGGATGGCCGTAATTGCCGGGGGAACACAGAGGCCTCATCTGCTCCCAGGGAGGACCCTGTCAGCATAGAAGAGATGGGTCCAGGAGACTGTTGCTTCCTCTAACTTGATTGAACTGTGACTCTTCAAAGCGCAGCTCAGGAACAAAGTCATAGCAAAGACCCTAACCCCCACCCTACCCCCAGAGCTTCTGTTTGGCTTTCTGACAGAATTGAGACCTTCTGTGCTCTGTTTTGCAGCCCAGTCCTTAGTTGGGTCCCTAAAGGAGCACACAAGCTGGTCTCACACTATGACACTCCGCCCTTTGCCTCTTACCACTGGGAGGCATAGAGTGTAGGAAAAGCCCTCGGCTGCCATTCTGGCCCCGCTCTTCACAATCCAGTTGTGTCGTATGCAGGCCCCTCTCAACCCAGGACTGGAACAGGAATCTCACACCTGCCCTTCCTCAGGCTGGGCTGGACCGTGAACCTGAGGGCTCTTGTGACTCTTGTACACCAAAGTCATAACAGAAAGACAGCCCAGGCCACAAGGAAACATCAGGAGCACACTCTCCCAGAGCTGCTTGGAGCACGTTGAGCCTCTCGCACTCAGACACAAACGGAGCAGGTCGCCAAGCAGCTCCCAGTGAATAAATGACTGGTTTTCCTTTCCAGTTCTACGGCCCCAGGATCGGTGCTCTGTATGTACGAGGGGTCGGTAAACTTACCCCCCTGTACCCCATGCTGTTTGGCGGTGGACAAGAGCGGAATTTCAGGCCAGGGTAAGGTTGAAAGTCCACAAGCTTCCGTCCAGCTGGCCAAACGCTCCTGTCAGAGGAGTCAGCGACATTTCGCTGCGTCTCTCTCTCAGAAGCGCAGTCCACATCACCCCAAACCAGGATGGGTCCTACTGATGGATTTCTGCAGTGGGAGTCAGATCTGCAGTCTCTCGGGGGGACTCAGAACATGCAATAGGAGTCCCCCTTCTCATAGATGCTTCAGAGTATCGGGTTCCCCGTGTGCTGCAGCACTCCACAGTTCTCTGCAGTAGGGGCTCAGAAGGCACAGAGGGTGCCCCAGTTTCCTTTGTGAGAGCCCTGGGTCTCCACTACCTGCATGGTGTTTTAACCCCAAATCAGTGCCAGCACCACCTTTGTTAGGATGTCTAAGGGGAGGGAGATAGTAACAAGGCGGAGACAATGGCGGCTCCTTGGCACACATTCCGCAGCCAGAACCAGCTGTCCAGACATGCTGCTAAGGGAAGGCAAGAACTGCCTCCGTCTGAAACCCACAGGCAAGCAGGCCAGCCAATCAAGAAGAAACACAATATCTGCTGTAGCCCATCCTCATAGGACAGTGTACTGCCCCTCGCCAGCCATCACTAAATAGACCCCCAGGCTTCCACGCAGAGACTGTATGGAACACCTCAAGCCTCACTGTGGTGTCTGTCAATAGAGACCATAAAGGGACCCTGGAAGTCTCCACGCCTCAACAACAGGACACAGCCTCTTGGGATATCAAGTGAGAGCTGTGACTCCTACTTCCCACTGGCAGCTTTGGGGTGCAAAACCTCTCTCTCTCTCTCTCTCTCTCTCTCTCTCTCTCTCTCTCTCTCTCTCTGCAAAGCAGAGTCAGAACAAGTCAGAAAGAACAGAAAAATGAGCCAAGATGCAAATTCTCCCAGCACAGGTCCGGGTATCTTGGCGAGGACCAGAGAGATCTCAAAGCGAGAGTAAGCGGATCGCCAATGGATGCCAAGCCCAAGAGAGCGAGATGAGACAGCAGACTCCGTGACATGTGCGATAGCAAGGGATCTTGGGAGCACTTGAGATGAGTGAGGGATGGGGGGCACCGTGTGAAGATCCAAGTAAACATTCAAGCTAAAGTCTGCAGTAACCCACGTGGCTATGCAGATGGGCTCCCATAGTCCTTCAGGATAGTGGGTCAAAGGAAAGAAACGAGGAAATGAGAGAGAGAGAGAGAGAGAGAGAGAGAGAGAGAAACCAGATACCAGGAAATAGAAAACTGGGCAGAGCATTAAGAACCTCGGAGGTCATCAAAAATGGTGTGACGCATGTGCCATTGATCTCCCCAAGGGAGAGAAGACAGGACAGGGCTAAAAAATAGAGGAAATTTCACTTGAGGAAATAGAGCTGGCCATAGTGGTGCATGCCTTTAATTTAGGCTCTCAGGAGGCCGAGGGCAGCCCAGTCTACAGAGAGTTTCAGGACAGCCAGGGCTGCACGGTGAGACCCTGTCTTTAAAAAAAAAAAAAAATCAAAATCAAAATGATGATGGTGGTAGTAATGACGGTGATGAAGACAGTGATAGATAACCAGCCTCTCAGATTTTGTAAGAGACATAAAAGCACAGATACAGAAAGTTAGGGGCACAGAACAAACAAGCAAAAAAGCCAAGGTAAACCCAAAGAAATGTATGCCATAACATTTAAGTGTGTAACAATGGAAGATAAACTCTTGAAAGCGACCAGAGACAGATGACATCTGACGAGAGGAAAGCGCTTTGAGTGACATGAACTTCACATGGTTGTGCACCGTGCTGAGGGAGAGCAGTCAAGCTAGACTCCCACACCTGGTGAGCAGGTCTTCAGGTCTGAAGAGGAAATCAAGGTGTGGCCAGGTGAAGACGAACTGAAAGAAGTTGAGGGAAAAAAAAAACAGTAGAAAGCCTTTCTCCTCTTGGCTTTTCCTTCCTTTCTTTCTCTCTTAATTTTTTTTTTTTTTTTTTTTGGTTTTTAAGAGACTGGGTTTCTCTCTGTAGCCCTGACTGTCCTGGAACTCACTCTGTAGACCAGGCTGGCCTCAAACTCAGAAATCTGCCTGCCTCTGCCTCCCAAGTGCGGGGATTAAAGGTGTACACCACCACTGCCCAGCCCAAAATTAAATTTTAAAACCTGTGCAGTGCCCCCACAAAAGCAAGCAGGAGGGTCTGGAAGTATAGCTCAATGGTAGGGCACTCGCCTAGAATACATGAGGCTGTGGTTTTTTGGGTGGCACCACAAAAAGATGGGGGAAAGCAGGTTCAAGCCCTGCTGCCTTGGTTTATTTTTCTGTCGCTGTGATAAAACACTTTGGCAAAAGCGACTGGAGGAAGGATTTCTCCTGGCTCACAGTTCAAGGATTCATGCAGTCTCTCATGGAGAGAAGTCCCGGCATCCTCAACCAGGAAGCAGAGTGATGACTGCTGCTGCTCTGTCCTCTTTCTCCACATTCACAGTCCAGGATCCAGCCAGGGAATGGTGCCGCCCACAGTGGGCAGGCCTTCCCTCCTCTATTAATGTAAAAAGATAATCTCTCCACGTATGCCCTACCTCATAGGAGATTCTAGACCCTACTATCAAGGGGGCAACTGACACTAACCTCACCGCTGCCATTTCAATAACTACCCCAAATGTAAATGGTTTAAACACATCGCATAAAAGAATTTTTATGGGCTGGCTGAGATCGCTCATCTGTGAAAAGCACTTGCTGTTCTCGGAGAACACCCAAATTCTGTTCCCAGCACCAACAAACTTGACTGGATCATAACGCTCTGTAACTCCAGCCCCAGGAGATCCAGTGCTCTCTTCTGGCTTCTGAGGCACCTACACTCATGTCCTCATACCCCACCACCCCACCCTCAGACACACATCTACACAAAACTTAAAATCAAATCCTTTTTTAAAAAGACACTTCAAGCTGGGCAGTGGTGGTGCACGCCTTTAATCCCAGCAGTCGGGAGGCAGAGGCAAGTAGATTTCTGAATTTGAGGCCAGCCTGGTCTACAGAGTGAGTTCCAGGACAGCCAGGGCTACACAGAGAAACCCTGTCTTGAAAAACCAAAATAAAAAAAAAAAAAAAAAAAACCAGACACTTCAAATATATCGAGAGAGACCACCTGAAAGTGAAGAGGAGCAGAGAGGGAAACAGGCGTGGCTTTCTAATCCTGGCTGCAGTGGACTCCAGAGCACAGGCAGAGATGACACAGTGTGCGTGCGCAGGAGCTCAGTTCACCCAGGAGCACGTGCAGGGACCGGCAGCATTGCAAGTAGAACACATAGTAAAAGAAGGAAGAGCTGCCCGAGAGCTCAGTGGTGGGCACGCCAAGCGTTGGTGAGGTCTGGTTCACTCTGTGGAGAGGAAGGAGAAGGGGGAGACAGGTTACAGCTGGAAACTTCGGGACTGCGCTCTCAACAGAGGTTTGATCCACGAGACAAAGACATGGAGACGGAAATCTCCACACGCGCCTTGGCCAACACGCTTTGTCATGTGGGGTCATGTGGGGCCCTCTCCACCCAACAGCCCGGGGAGCCGGGATCACTTTAAGCAGACCACGGGGCAGTTAAAAATGGAAACTTACAGTGTGTGCTCTCTAGCCATTGGTGCCTAAGCCAATTACAGAGAACAGAAGAATCCCCAAACAACTGCAAACAAGAAGCACGCTTCTGAATAATGGAGAGTCACAGGCGAGAAGAGGAAGCAAAGACGGAGAGCTGAATGAAAGTGAAAGCATGGCTTAGCAGGCTGAAGGGGAAGTTCAGATCCGGAAAATGACTAAAAATAGCTGAGGGGAAAACAGGAAGCCAGGGCCTAAGCTCCTGTGTGAAGAACCAGAAAGCGGGAGCAAAATGAGTTCTGGAAGTGTGAGACATTCCAGCAGGGAAAACAGATCAATGAAGCCAACGGGGATTCGTTCAAACAAACAAGCAAAACCTCTAGTCCTAAAGCTTGGGAGGTAGTATCAGAAGAGACAGGAGTTCAAGGATAGCCTCAGCTATGTGGGCAGCTCAGACTACCTTGTCCAAAAAAGAAAAAAGAAAAAAAAAAGCCCAAATCGGTGACTCTGTCGGAAGAGTGATAAAGAAGGAGAAACTCTCAATCAGGAGTGACATGCGTCACATCAGACCCTGGTGACATCAAAGCCCAATGAGGAATACCGCAGGCCACCCCATGGTCCTTGGTAAATCACTAGACTGACGCCATGAGTCTTTGGAAATGGAATCTAGCTTTAAAACTCCCCCAAAGAGATCTCCACCCCTGGATGGTTCTACACTAGATCCTGTCAAATGTCTAAGGAACAGATCTGCTTCCAGAAAAGAAGACGAGGGGACACTGGGGTTTCTATAAGGTGGTTATCACCTGATGCCAACACCTGTGTGGAAGGCTGGTCAGGGTCAAAACCACCAGTGTAACCCACTGTGCCAACAGGCTCACGAGTAAAGACAATCACATGGTTGTCTCATTTGATGCAGAAAAAGCATTTGACAGAATCAACTCCAGTTCGTGTTAAAAGCTCTCAAATGGTGGGTTGAGAGGGAAGTTTCCTAGCCTGGCGAGGGCTCACTCTCTCACCCCGCAGTTACTGTCATCAGCTCTGTGATGGAGACCATGTGTTTGGAAATATCAGGTGAAGACCATGGTCAGCCTGCTGGAAGTTCTAGACAGGCAGGAAAAGGAAATAGTGGAAACCATGAGCCGAGCCAGATCAGAGCATGAGGCTGCCTGTGCTTAGCCCCCAAGGAGAGCACTTCCAGGTCAAATGAAGGCCCAGTATAAGGTGAAGCTCTCAGAATATGTGTGTATAGTAGTAGTGAACAGGGGGATATTAAAAAGGCCATTTACAATGACAAATACTCGGGTACAAGCCCACTGGAGCATTTAGGAATTGCATGCTGAAACTAGAGCCCCAGGAGCTGTAAACAAGACACTTCTTGTGCTCACTAATGAGAAGACCTGGGGTAGTAAAGACACTCTGCTCTTTTAAACTCCCAGCATGTAGATCAGGGACACTGTAGAGTGCTCAGGTGACATACAAGTACATGAGGTCAATGGGAGAAAGCCAGCTTTTGGTGGTGCCATTTCACTGTCAGAAGGTACTTCCGGTTCATTTTGTAATGTCAGTGTTTAAGCCGATACCATGGGCAAAGATAGAAGTAAACCAATGTCTCTCATGAGTTTGTGTGAGAAAATATTAGCAAACAATGTTAGCAAACAGAATTCTGCAGAATCAAAAGGACATCGCAGGCAAAAACATGAGCCTTACATCGATTACACAAGGCATTGACTCAAAATAGTTTAAACACAGAGCATAAAATATAAAACCTGTATTAGAGAAGGGAAAGAAAAGATGAGAACATGCCAGGGCCCAGGCAAGGCAGCAAGTTCTTAGCCTTTATATCAAGTCACTCATTAAAGAAAGCCTGGCTAAGCTGGATTTTGTCAAAAGTGAAGCTCTGTTGGTCTGAGGGGCAGCTCAGTCAGCCAAGTGCTTGCTACAGTATGAGTCCCACTCCCAGCATTTGTGTAAAATCTGTGCGTGGCCGCATGATTCTCTCTCCCATGCTGGGTCAGATGGAGATGGCCAGGTGGATCCATAGAACTCACAGGCTAGCTCATCCCATCAATCAGTGAGTACCGAGTTCAGAGAGACCCTGTCAGGTGGGAGGCAACTGAGGAAGGCACCTGGTTCAACGCCTGGTCTTCACATGAACACACACGTGCAGGGCACCCGCATGCACTCATGTGTGCACATAGGAGCATCTCACATGCATTTGACAGTTGCTCTGTGAATAGCTTTACTACAAAAAGACCCACTGTCTCCTGGGAAAATATGTTCAGTGACAGACCTGACAACATCTAGAGTTGCCCCGATACATACATACATACATACATACATACATACATACATACATACATACCTCAGGGAGGAAAGGGTTTATCGAAACACACAGTTCCAGGTTACGGCCCATCATAGTAGGGAAATCAAGGCTATGGGAACTTTAAACAGCTGGTCACATCCCATTCACCATCAGGAGCAGAGAGCAATGAATGCCTGCATGCTCAGTGCTCAGCAAGCTTTCTTACACTACACCATGCCTTGTCTCTTGCAGGACCGAGAACACGCCCATGATTGCCGGCCTCGGGAAGGTAAGCCTGCTGACCGTGGGCAGGTACCATGACAACAGGAGTGTACTGATGATGCATGGCCTGGAATTTCCTCCGCGAGGCCGGAGAACCAGACGTAGTACACTCATGTAGTCTCAGTAGTTGGGAGGTATGAGGAGTTCAAGAGACTTTGGTTCTTTGTGGTAGGGCGAGTTGCTTCTGCTTGGGAGTTGAAAGGGAAAACCTAGCCATCGAGATGGCTCTGTGGTAAAGGCGTCCAGCCTGATGATCCAAGTTTGATCCCTGAAGCCCACGTGCTGAGAAGACAGAACTGACTCCAGACACTTGTCCTCTGACCTCTGCATGCACTGTGCCATGTGTGTTTGTGCACACACACACACACACACACACACACACTAAATAATAGAATTATTTTAGAGGAGGAACTCTTTGAGAGATGGCAATGCTGGGTCACTGCAGGCAGTCAAGCCCCCTGCTGGTCCCTGCCGAGCCGTAGGGTGTGAGGTACCCAGGCCAGGTGTGGGACTTTTGGCCTGTCTCCTCTGGAGCCTGCGCTCTGCTAACTCTTCAGAACTTGCCTGGGCAAAGAGTCATATCGCATCCACAGGAGGGAAGCAGAGAGAGATGAGCAGCGTGCTCAGTTCACCCTCTTTTCATTCAGCCCAGGACCCCAGCCCAGGAGATGGAGCTGCCCACATTCTTCCCTCTAAAGTTAAGTCTATCTGGAAACACCCACAGTGTGTTGCCATAGCGACTCTAATGCCAATCTAGTTGACAATGGAAAATAACTATCTGATTTAGGATCCTAAACCACACAGGTCCCTCCGTGTTCTCTGTCATCCTGAGGTGTCTCTCACTTTCCAGGCCCTCCCTCACAAGGCAGGGAGACCCCTTAGGGCTCCTGGTCCTCATCCATGTATCTGAGCCAGCAGCTATGGTTGTCTTTTCTTCCTGTGGGGTACCAATATGTCTCTGTCCATTTTCATGGCCCTCAGCACTGGATGAGGTAGTCCTTGTCCTTAGTTGGGCATCTGCCATGGTTTCTGTGGGCCTCTTGTACAGCTGTCAGCATGACCTTTAGATATCACAGCGGGTCATCTCAGCCCTTACTAGGGCTAATTACACGCCCACGTCCGCCGGGCACTTACATTCCTATTCTGCCAGCCTAGGCCCTCTGTGAGTGACCTTCACCAAGGCAGGCAAGATGCTGCCTGCATCTGGAAACACCTATTCCCTGTTGACTCTCTCCTTGTACCCTCGGGGACCTGAGGACCTGTGCGCTCCCTTCTCAGGAATGAGCCTGCTGACCTAGTTTTGTCCTTCAGTGGAATGACACTCCTTAGGGACTGGGATTCCCTCAGGGTTGGTTTGCTGTTCTGCCTTGTGACACCTGGATGGCGCCTGTGGGGAGGACCTGGTGACCCCACTGAGCACTAGGCAGGGCTTGCTGGCACCCTCTGGCAGAGGCAGAGTAGAGGCTGGGAAGGCCCCGACCCCCGGAGACCCACACTGTCCCACACTGTCCTGTGTCTGTGTTCCCAGGCTGCTGATCTAGTGAGCGAGAACTGCGAGGCTTATGAGGCCCACATGAGAGACATCCGGGATTACCTGGAGGAGAGGCTGGAGGTGAGAGGGCGAAAGGCCAGCCCTGCAGTCTCCTCTGTGCACAGGGTGGGACAGTTGCAGGCAGCACAGTGGCGCCAGACACTATCTCCCTGTGGATGAAACTCAGTCTGGGGACCAGGGGAAAGATGGGGCAGAACTGGGCTGGAAGTTAGCTGGCATCAGAAATCCCCAAAGGGAGCCTGTATCTTTCTCACAGACGTGATCATGTGTGAAGGGTGAACGAGTTCAGTATGTTCACTAGTGCTAGCTTTAGGGTCCGTAGTCTACTGCATAGCTGTTACAGGATAAACACATGCTGAGACTCTGTTTCCAAAAATGGCTAGATATTAAACAGTTGATGGGAGAGGTTGACTTGGAAGTGATCACTGACTAATTATTCATGGTGTGTGTGCATTTTCGTGTGTGTGTGTGTGTGTGTGTGTGTGTGTGTGTGTGTGTGTTGTTTTTGTCTTTAGGCTGAATTTGGTAAGAGAATCCATTTGAACAGCCGGTTTCCAGGAGTGGAGAGGCTTCCAAACACCTGCAACTTTTCCATCCAGGGGTCCCAGCTTCAAGGTGACTGGCTACTGGTCTCTTACCCTGCTCCCTGTGTATGGTGTGGAGTCATGGGTTTGGGTGTGAGCCACGACCTGCTCCTGCCCTTGAGTGCTCCCAGCACGATGCAGTTGACATTAGCAGGGTATAGGACATTTGCGGGGGACACTGGTTAGTGCAGCCAGAGGGTGAAGAGCAGACTGTACCCAGGCCAAGCCAAAGAAAATCAGTCCAGGCTAGACAAGCTTGCCTGCTTCTTCCGCTCAGTCAAGACAAGAAGATGCAGAGGCCGTGTGACAGCTGGCCGGGGGCAAAGCGCAGGATTCCGAGTTTGGGTGGCGTCTCCCTGGGAGCACTCATGAGCTCTGCTTTCTCAGTTCCCAGTGCCCCAGAGGATTCGTGAGCCACATCTGCAGGTGGGGCTTCTCCTCCCCTTTTTTTATTTTTCTTCTTCCTTCTCCTCCCCCTCCTCCTCTTTCTCTTCCTTCTTCTTTCGAGTCAGGGTTTCTCTGTGTAGTCCTGGCTGTCCTAGAACTCACTCTGTAGACCAGGCTGCCCTCAGGCTCACAGATACACCTGCCTCTGCCTCCTGAGCACTGGGATTAAAGCCATGCATCATCACCACCAGGCTAAGATTGAGTGATTGATTGATTTAAATGTATGTGAGGGCTGTCTGCATGAATGCCTGCAGGCCGTAAGATTCCATTATACATGGTTTTGAGAGACCATGTGGTTGCTGGAAACCGAGCTCGGGACCTCTGGAAGAGCAGCCAGTGCTCTTAAGCACCGAGCATCTCTCCAGCCCTTGGGTGTCACTCTCATCTCCCTGTATCACAGAGGAGCCTGCTGTCCTGGTGGGACATGATAGAACCTAAAGCCCATGCTTGATGAGAGGAAGCAGTTTTGCACTCTCTTGTCTGTCTGTCTGTCTGTCTGTCTGTCTGTCTGTCTGTCTCCCTTCCACCAGACCTCCTGTGGAGGAAGCTATTCTCCAGCTGTGCCCAGTGATGACCTGTGTTGATTTAAAGTGTGACAGGGATTTTTGGGGTTTAACTACACCAGCATCTCTGGAGTTTTAGGGTTTAACCCCGGGCTTGTGAGACGAGCACGATGTGCCCTGGGTGAGCACAGCAGTAGGTAGCCACCCTCAGCACTACCTGGCGCCAAATCTGTAAAGCAAGGCAACCTGTAGGAATCCCAATGCCCTTGAGGTGGCCGGCTAGAGTACCATTTCAGAGCAGTCTTAGGAGGCAAAAGAGAGTTGGCCTTTCTCTAGCTGCAGGAAGGATTTTCCTGGAGTTCTGCCTGCACTGGGGTTCAGTGGGTGGTGGCAGGGAAGCAGGGCCAGAAGGCTGGGGGTGCTGGGAGATTGCTTAAGTCCTGCATCTGGGAACACACGCTGTCTTCACAGGGTACATGGTCCTTGCTCAGTGCCGGACACTGCTGGCCAGCGTGGGAGCTTCCTGCCACTCAGATCATGAGGACCGGTGAGTATTCTTAGTTATTCCCAATGCTCAGGTTAATGGTGACCCGGGGCCTAGCCCCTGAACTGCAGACTCAGAGCTAGGGAGAAGGGTTTTCTGCTCCTGCCTGGGAGCAGGTATGGGCCCCTGTGGATCAGAGTAAATGGGTAAATGGGCTTGGCCCTGGGACAGCAGTCAGTACTGGGTGCAGAGCTGGTGGGACTGTTCAGTGGGTATGTGAATGGTCCCTGAGCTAACCAGGAGAGGAGGACAAGGGCCAGGCTCTCTGGAATCAGTGGTTCACAGAAGAAAGGACCCAGGAGGGCACACAGTGCCTGGGGTCCAGCACCTGATGGCCGAGGCTCCCTTAAGAGCAGGGAGACAGAGGCCAACTTGGGGGGAAGCAGAGGCAAGTGGGAGGTACAGATGGGAACGGCACATGGGCTCCCCCGATTAAGCACTAGATGGCATTGCTCAAAGAATGTTTACTGTAACCCCAATACAGGAAAGGCTCAGGAGCCAGGGCTCAGTGAAGACCTGAACATAGTTGATAGATGCATGGGAGGGAGGTGTCAGGGCTAGAGAGCAATGTGGTTCCCCTGTGAAGCACAAATGGGTACCAGAGAGAAATGGAGAGTGTTAGGGGGACCTTACCTATAAGTAGGCTTGGAGGAATGTTTGGGCCAGCGAGTTTGGGGACAGAGGGGCTCTAAACGGTGTCAGCAGGCCAGGTAGGTGGCACTGATGGACACAGCACATCCTCAGCTTGAGAGCCTGGCTGAGAGGTAGGGGGCACAAAGGAAAGCGCGTCCTCAACTGTGGCTGAAGCTATCCCTCCTCTGCAGGCCATCCCCAGTGCTGCTGAGCTGTGGCATTCCCGTGGACGTGGCCCGGAATGCAGTCCGGCTCAGCGTGGGCCGCAGTACCACCAGGGCTGACGTGGACCTCATTGTGCAGGACCTGAAGCAGGCTGTGGCCCAGCTGGAAGGCCGGGTCTAGAGCTAGCAGCCACTCTTTCGCTCCGTGGCCAGCTGGACTTTGGCCACTCAATCCATAGGAAACCGCTTGCAAAAGCCTCTGGCCCCTAAACTGCCCCTTCTCAAGAGCTGCACTGAGAGGAATGTCTAACTGTGGGGTGCAGAGTGATGAGGGGCTGCCCACCTCGCAGAATCCCATGCCAGCACCCATCCTTACAGGCTCAGGACAGCCGTGTCACATAGGACTTCCCCGTCACCTTCCAACAAAGGCCACGGGAGAATAGGAATATTCCTGTTATCAGGTAGCCTGCCAGGACGGCCTGACCCCAGAAGGCACCTTGGCCAGAAGACAAAATCCAAGTCTTGGTCCAGTGTCACTTAGACACTGTGAGAATAGGAAAGTTGATTTCGTCTCCACCCATGGCCTCTTGTGTGCACCTACAGACACACCCCTCCTTAATGCAGCCCCGCCTCTCTCCTCTGCCCTAGGCCTGCCACTGCCTTGTCCCGGAGGTCACAGTTCACCCTGCCTCACTCAGGGATCCACCTTCAGTGTGGCCGCCGGAAGGCTGGTGCCTGATCTCAGTCTTTGCCGAAGTGGAAAGTCTGATCACTTCTCGCTGAGATTTAATTTTAATTTTATTTGCAAAAGGCTCTGCCATCTTGAGGATGTGTGGCACACGTCACACCAAGGTTTATATAGGAATGTCTTCCTGGGGGATGCGTTTGGTGTGTGGGTCTGTGGTCCAAAGGATGACACAATGAATGGAAACAGTTGTCAGAAATTAAATGAACTAATGAAAGATGTCTGCACCTACTGAGGTGGCCTCGGCTGTCTCTGGTGGTTGTGGGAGATTCTCTGTCTTGCTGCTCACAAGGCTGACGCACGCTTGTCTGTCTGTCTGAGCTGGAGGGGAGGTTTCTGATGTTTGATTGAGAGATGGCACTGCAGCCCAAGGGCTTCAAAGGGGCTTCTGGTAGCCTAGGGCCGGTCCCAGATCAGCACCTTCCTGTGGCACCAGGGTGACCCCGAGCTAGTCCTGACTTCCCCAGTCAAGGACCATGGATGGTCCAGACTCTCAAGAATGCTGAGGCTAGAGGGGGCACCGTGGGCCTGTGAAGACATCCCCTTACCTTAGAAGCCTTACCTTAATCCAGCAGCTACTAGAAGCTCATGCAGTGTCAGTGCTGAGAACAGCCAAGGACTGGGTTTCAGATACAAGCCAGCCAGGCACACACCACTAATCCCAGCCCTGGAGAGGTAGAGACGGGTGGAACACCCTTCTCTGTGAGTTCCAGACCACTACTTAGTGAGACCCTGTCTCAGGTAAACACACACACACACACTCACGCAGAGAGAGAGAGAGAAAGAGAGAGAGAGAGAGAGAGAGAGAGAGAGAGAGAGAGAGAGAGAGAGAGAGAGAGAGAGAGAGAGAGAGAGAGAGAGTGTCCTGGGTGCCTCAGGTGATGGCATTTAGACCCTAAGGGTATTGCAGTGGATCTCCTGGGTGGCCTGCAAGGCTGTCACTGTAGTATAACCTGGGGCAGGTTTCTGAGCCTGAGCTGACTGTAGCTGTGAACATTGCTGGCTGGCTGGCCTGGCTGGCTGGCCTGGCTGGCTGGCTGGCTGGCTGGCGACCCATCCCAGGCCAGGAGCCCTGCTAAGGGGTGTTGTGGCTTCACTCTGTAGGTGATATGGTTCCAGCTGCAGAGTGGCATCTGCTAGCCTGACTTGCATACCCTTCCCCCTGGCCTACACTCTCCAAGCTGGGAAGCTCCAGGCACCCAGCCCGAGTCGCTTGGGCCAGGCTTTAAGGGCCAGTCTCCAGAGCCTGCCCCCCTCCATTGCTGCTTCCCATCTGCCCCGGAGCTGCTTATCAGGTAACCAGAGCCCTCCGTAGCGTCCACGCCTGAAACAGGAAGCCCTGCTGGGCCAGTATACCAGCCACTACTGAGAGTCAGGCCTGAGGATGGAGGCGCAGCAGGCACTGGTGGCCTCCAAGGACGGGGACGTGGCCACCTTGGAACGGCTGTTTGAGGCTGGTGCCCTGAGACCTGACATCACTGATGATCTGGGGGCTGGCCTGGTGCATCATGCCACCCGGGCTGGTCACCTGGACTGTGTCAAGTTCCTGGTACAGAGAGCCAAGCTGCCGGGCAACCAGCAGGCACACAACGGGGCCACCCCAGTGCATGATGCAGCAGCCACGGGCAACCTGGCAGAGCTGTGCTGGCTGGTCCGTGACGGGGGCTGCGGGCTGCAGGTAAGTGAGAACAGGGCGGCTCTGTGCCTGTTGTCTGTGAATCTGGCTGAGGTGAGTCCAGAAGGTCTGATCCCTGGAAGGCCCTAAGCTCTCAGTCAGAGATGTGTGCCTCTGCCTCTCCCAGCCCATCCCCCACCCCGAAAACCAAAAAAAAAGGCATAAAGCCCTTGAACACCAAGGTTACAACCACAGATGTATCCAGCACTGGCACCGAAAAGTCCCCGGGGATTTTCCACACCTCCCTCAGCAACGAACACCCAGGGCTGCCAACAATGGCCTTGCCTATGTTCGGGATCTCATCTCTGATCAGACCTGATCCACAGATCTGATCAAAGGGTCAAGAAGTGGATTTATAAAGTGGCTTTGGGTACTCAGGATCTTGTCCCCCTAGGGACACAGGCTTTGATGGTGAGAAGGTTCTCAGGTACGATGACCATCTTGCTAGAACATTTCTGTCAGAGCCACCAGCCTCCTACTTGCTTGCATGCCTAGACCTGCTTGGTGCAGGCGAGGGACTTAGAGCTGTTAGCCACGGCTGCCTTCTTGAGAGCTCGAAACAGTCATGAGAGTTGGATAGAGACGGAGACTCTGGCATGTGGCATAGAGCAGTGGGCTTCAGCCTCCATGGCCTGTTCACTCATTCTTCCAACGATGACCCTGAGGGCAAAGGGCAGACAGACACTGAACCATCTCTAGATACCCACTGGATTCATAGCACCCTCAGGGAATGGCCAGGTCTACCGGGTGCTTGACACCTTGAGGAGAAATGCCTTTTGGGGACCATGATGGCGAGGGGAGAAGCCCAGAGGCCTGGAGGCTGGTACCCTGGAACAGCCATGGTGGGAATCACTGTGAGAGAAGACTTTCCGAGCATGCACAGAATGTACAGGAATTCAGCTGATGACGAAGGGAGGCAGCTGGAATGGGGTAGGATCCCAGGGGCTTAGTCTAGTTTCATCCTCAGTCAGGGTGCTCCTTCCGTCTCAGTAGGGGATGGAGGAGCAGGAGAGGGAGTCAGCTGCAGACATTGTAGGGTCCTCCAAGAGCCAAACCTCGGGCAGCTGCTTCTGGTCATGCTAGTGTTGCCCAGCCGGGCTGCACTGGGGCCTGCATAGACTCGGTATCCTGCTTGTGTTCCGCTAGGACCAAGATACCTCAGGTGTCTCCCCGCTGCACCTGGCTGCCCGGTTTGGACACCCGGCCCTGGTGGAGTGGTTGCTACTTGAGGGCCACGCAGCCACACTGGAGACGTTGGAAGGGGCCTTGCCTCTGCACCACGCTGCTGTAAGTGGTGACCTGACCTGTCTGAAACTCTTGACAGCAGCCCACAGCAGGTGAGAGCCCTGAACCTCACCCCATAGTGACTGGGGTGGGGGAGGAGCGGGGGGAGGGGGGCTGCACAGAGGGGAGGCACAGGAAGACGTGCTGGTGGCCTTGGAGACAGGCCCCCGGGGTAAGAGAAGCAGAGGATAAGCAAGGGGACAGGAAGCATGGGTGCAAGTATGCATGGGGCTGGGAGGGCCTCTAACGTGGGTGCGGCCGGCATTG
>NW_022196896.1:116945568-116947535 GCF_008632895.1 Mastomys coucha
TCCGCCTGCCTCCGCCTCCCAAGTGCTAGGATTAAAGGCGTGCGCCACCACCGCCCGGCTGACAGGGTTTCTCTGTGTAGCCTTGACTGTTCTGGAACTCACTCTGTAGACCAGATTGTCTTGGAACTCAGAAATCCGCCTGCCTCCGCCTCCCAAGCACTGGGATTAAAGACGTGTGCCACCACTGCCTAGCTGCAGCTTTTAATTTTTTTTCTGTCCTCCTTTGCTGTGTTCTGGTCTGATCTGAGCCCTATACAAAGCTCACTTTGCTAGATCAGTGTGGCCAGATGGGCTTTGTAAGGAAAGAAACCCAAACCCTTGCCCCTTGAGTAAATCATTCATCTCCCAGCCTCAGTTTCCCCTTCTGGCAGTTGAAATTTGTAATCAATCACCTCTCCATGATGAAACAGAAGTCCCCCTCTGGGGTGGATCCAAGTCACTCAGTGAGTTGCAGGGTGTTTGCGGAAGCTGCCATCACTCCCCTGCCTCCCCTGCCTGGCACCCTGCTCAAGGGCCCCAGAGATGAGACAAGGGCCGAGACACAGTCAGAGATCTAGAAGACAAATATGCTTGAGCCAGGAGCAGTTAAGAGCCAAGGCCTACTGTTAAGGGAGACGGCCTCCTCCCAGCCCCAGTGAGCACAGCTCTAGCACCAAGCAAAGACTCTGCTCGGTGGCTAGAGCTGTGTCTGGCAGGGGTGCTCTGGGGCAGCAGCAGACGGTGTTAGTCATACAGGGGCAGAGGGGGCCTTTAGGAATTAGGGGTTAATTCTGTGTCTCTACAGGGATGGCTGAGAATGCAGAATCGGTCAAGCCTGTGACCCTCCTCCATCTAAAAGAACTAATAGGAGTAAGCTTGACCCAGGCAAGGAAAGAGTTAAAGACAGGTTGCAGTGGCATAGTGCACAGAACCCATTGAGGCAGCAGATGGAAAGAGTTAAGGAAACTCAGACTATAAGGTCAGGTGCGAGGGGCCAAGGGTCGGTCTGTGTCACCAGAGGATGATGTCAGTTTGGGGTAGGATACTGGCCTTCCCTGCAGCTGGTCGCTGGGAACTAAAGACTCACCCAGGCCCAAAAGAAGCCTGCAGGAAGTCCCCAGATGCTGTCCCCACTCATCCTTCCTAGGGCAGTTGTGGGTGCAGGCCTCATGAGCCTCCCTCCCTCCATCACAGTGGTGTGAACCAGCGGACATGCAGTGGTGCCTTTCCACTCTACCTGGCCTGCCAAGAGGGCCACCTGCATCTGGCACAGTTTCTGGTGAAAGACTGCGGGGCTGACGTGCACCTGCGAGCCCTGGATGGCATGAGCTCATTACACGCTGCGGCTGCCCATGGCCACTACTCTCTAGTTGTCTGGCTGGTAAGGGGGCATCATGGGGAGCGAGGCATCTGGGAGGACCAGACCCTAGAGCCAGCCGGGCCTGGAAGGGGGATCTCAGGTGCCGGGGTCACACACAGCACCTAGAGCATCAAGTGGAACCCCATGCCTCTGCAGTGTCCACAAGACTATAGGAGGCACGAGGCAGCCCCAAGGGCACACAAGGCCCCTTCCTAGAAGTCCAGTGCTTTTCTGGGACTCAGGGTTGATGATCTGTCACAGGTGCAAGCACTTGATCGATCCATTCAGCTATATTCAAGCACTCCTTCCCCAGAGCCCTGGGCCAGTCACTCACCTTTCCCAGGAAGGAAACCCCAAACTCCAGAGTAGCCAGAGTTGGGCCTGAGTGGACCAGGGACTTCTCACCTTCACAACAGAAAACCATTCGCTTCCAGAAGTGGGCACTTCAAGGGTTCATTAAAGATTCCGTAGAGACCATGAGTTGGGGAGGGCCCTGAGGAGGAGAAGGAGGGAAAGACAGGGAGGAAGGAGAAGAGGAAGAGGGGGAAGAGGAAAGGGAGGAGGAAGGGGGAGAGGGGAAGAGGAGGGAGAGGAGGAAGAAGAGGGGGGAGAGGGGGAAGAGGAAGGG
>NW_022196896.1:116947774-116988922 GCF_008632895.1 Mastomys coucha
AGGGGAGCAGGAAGGGAAGGGGGAAGAGGAGGAGGAAGGGAAGAGGGGGAGGAGGGAGTGGAGGAAGAGAGGAAGGGGGGAGGAGGAGAGGACTAGGGGGAAGAAGGGGAGGAGGAAGAAGGGGAGGAGGAAGGAGAGGGGGAAGAAGAGGAGGAGGAAGGAGAGGGGGAAGAAGAGGAGGAGAAAGGGGAGAGGGGGAGGAGGCAGTGAAGGAGGAGGAAGAGAAGAAGGGGAAGAAGAAGGGAAGAAGAAGAGGAGGAAGAAGAGGGGAAGGAGGAAGAGGAGGAGCTATGGTGGGTAGGAAGTAGCATGATGTGTATTGTGGTTGAGGCAGGACTAAGACAATTTCCCAAAAGAGGATGCATCACACTCACAGGTAGGAAAGCCTGGCCTCTGGCCCTGGGATAGAGCGGTTAAGACAGAGAAGGCCCTAGGTGGACAGGGACTCTATCAGAAGGATCCCAAGGAGCCATGGAGGACCCAAAGCCAAAATCTTCCTGCATGATAGAAAGCCATTCTGACTGTAGAGAGGGCTCTCCCTTCCTGCCCCTCTTCAGGGCTCTCTTCAGCCTCCTCTCAGGGCCTTGCTCCTGCCTGAGGTCCCTAGGTATCCCTGGAACTAGCACCTGACCAACAATATATCTGGCTGGCACCACAGTTGTTTCCATCCACCATCAGGAGGTCAGGCCAGGTCCGTCTGCTGGATTCCCTGTGCCTGGCATGAGGAGACACAAAAGGAGCAGTGCTCCCTTACACTTGGGGATGTCCTCCAAGATGTCCCAGAGACTGTGTCATTTGTCTTCAGCTTTCCTTGCAACACCTGCCCAGCCATTGATGTCAACTGTGTGTTGCTGCTCCAGTTCCCTCTGGAGAAAGTCTTGGCTCCGGCCTGCCCAGTTCCCCAACACCTTCACAAACCTAACTGAGTCACTCTAGGCCAGGACTCTCACCTGTGCTGTGTCCCAGGTCTGGGGTTAGGATGGCTGTCCTGCCACCTGAATGTATGAGCCAGTGGAACGGTGGTGGTGGCCACTGACAGGGCACAGAGACCCTTGGATTGTGTCAAGGTGGGCACACACTGTTCTGAGGAAGAAGTGGCCACAGGGCCAAAAAGGCCATTCTGGATGGAGAAATGTCCAAAGTTCCCCTGCCTGTCGATTGGGTCACCAGTCATCCAGCAGACCCCACAGAATAGAGCCAAAGGCAATCGCAGATGTCCACATTTCATGAGGTAAGCCCATGGGAGAGTGGGCATGGCTTCTGGCTGGACAACCTGAGAGGACACCAAGCTGGGTGCTGTCGAGCAGATCCCAGGCAGCACCCTTACAGGCAGATGAGACCAGAGATGAAGGCAGGCCTCAAAGCACTCTAGTGTTGACCAACAGGACAGACCCCAAGCTATGTGAGCAGCTCTGGACCAGAGCTAAGGGGGAAGGTGCCGTAGCACCCAGGCCTCTGGCAGCACCCACCAAGGAGCTGAGACCCCCAAGGATTCTGTGCCAGAATCCTCCCCATCTCTCCTATTGCTGAGTCTCCATGTGGTGTTCCTCTCTTACATTTGTCTTAGTGTTTAAGTCCCATCCTCACAAAACCTGCCCTGGCCAGGGATGCCACCACCGGGGTCACAGGACATGTGGGATGAGCCAGCTCTGTCCCAAGGCTTCTTGGGGATATCCCCACTGCCCACTGAGGATCACATTTGGGAAGTCCCGTTTCTGCTCTGAGCGTCCCAGTCTCTCTTCCCTGAGAGAAGCTACCCCAGGTCCACCCTTAGCTAACAGCCTGCCTTCGTCGGTTCTCTCTCCAGGTCACGTTCACAGACATCGGCTTGACAGCAAGGGATAACGAAGGAGCCACTGCCCTGCACTTTGCAGCCCGGGGGGGCCACACACCTATTCTGGACCGGCTCCTGCTCATGGGTGCCCCTATCATGAGAGACTCCTGGGGAGGGACTCCCCTGCATGATGCAGCCGAGAATGGACACATGGAGGTATACTGCAGTAGGGGAGGGGCCGGGGCTCCAAGCTGGCACTTTGTCCGTGTGCTATTGAGTCCTCCCAGATGACCTTTGAAAGGGATGCCAGTGCTATCCTTTTTTTTTTTTTTTTTGAGACAGGGTTTCTCTGTATAGCTCTGGCTGTCCTGGAACTTACTCTGTAGACCAGGCTGGCCTCGAACTCAGAAATCCGCCTGCCTCTGCCGCCTCAGTACTACCCTTCTATAGAGAGCGAAAGTGGGTGGAGCAGGCAGAGCACTTCTCTAGGTCATGAACTATGGGGGGAGCTGTTGGCCCAGAAAAACCCCTGTCTCCTGCTCCAGGCTAGCTTGGTGATATGTGCTTGAAGGCTATATGGGCTGACCTGGCCCAGGTGGCCCAGGTTCTAGGAATGAATCCCCTGAAAATGTCACAGATGAGAAAGTGTTAAGCTCTGAGGGCCAAGACTGCTGGTGTCCTGTCTGGGTCTGGTCCCACTCAGGTTCTTTCTCCCCTACCCTTCCTGCCCTGAGAAACCTGAGCTCCACCCCTACCCCTCCTACCCACTTCCTGGATTCCTCCTGAGTTTCCGATTTTTGCCAAGGTTGCCTTGCAAGTCTCCAGGCGGACTCTCGACTCATCTATGGGGATTGTCACTGGAGACAACGCAAGTGTCCCGGCATGGGTCAGAGTTTGGGCAGCTGTCCCCAGCAGGATCCCCAAATAGTCAGAGACACCTCAGCAGTGCCAGAGAACTCCACACAGTGCCACCACAGGGTCACTAAAGGCGACCCTGATCAGTCCATGGCAGCTACCCATGGCCCTCCTTCTCAACCTCCCCTGCCTTCCAGGCAGAGGCTGCCTCTCACCTGGCCCACTCTCTCACAGGCCCTGCACAGCTCACTCCAGCTCTGTCCCCAGGTTAGCCCAGAGGACGAAGGAGCCTGCTAGAGTCCCTGGGAACCCTCTCTGTCCTGTCTCCTGGGTGGAATGACAGGTGCCAATGAGCTGGAAGACATCCCACCAGTGGGAGTCTGCTGGGGCCCAGGCCAGGTAACCCTTCTGAGCTCTGCCCCCTGGTCATCAGGCCCCAAGCACACCCCAGCTCCTTTTTTAGTGAGAGATATGCAGGGAGATAGAGTTTAAGGTTTTTCCTAAGCAGCCAGATATTTTCCCATATAAGACTGTGCGGAAGCCCATGAAGCCAATAAAGAGTGGCCAGTGCTATGAGAAGGAGTCCTCAGAGGAGTGTACCCTCCTTTAAATCTTACAGAATCCAGGACTCTCAAGAGTGCTTGTCCTCAGTAGCTCACAGCTGGGCTCCTGCCTTCTTGTCCCCTGGCATACGAGAGCAGACCAAGGGCTGGGGTGGCACCAGGCACACTTATGCATATACACATGCCAGCAAACCACTCATATACATAGAAATAAGTCTAGTGCATCTGCTCCAGCCTTTCTTCTAACCACTGCTTGATCCCCGTTTTCATGGCTGTTCAAATGAGTACTTCCTGTTTCCATTTTCAAACCTTCTCTGTCCCACGACAGGTGCTATCGGTCAAAGTCAGGCTTCGTAAGACACGGGGGCGCCCGTGCAGCCTGCAGCGCCGGCCTGAACCGTGCGTGGTTCTCCAACTTAGGTTAACCTCAAGGGAACTTCAAAATGTGCTAGCAGCTCTCTCCATGCCCAATTCTGGTTTTACCTGGTCCTGGGTGAGGCCTGAGGAAGACTATTGTAGACTTCTGGGGTGGGGGTAGGGGGACTCACATGTGTTAGATGGGAGGATCGTGTGTGAGCTGTATCAGTAAGCCAGTATATAAAGAGCCACAAAGACAGGAGGAGGCACACAGAGGGAGGAAGGAGCGGGCTAGGCGAGGCTGGGTGGGGCTGGAAAGAGGGTAGGGTGAAGCAAGGCTTTTAGGAGAGAGAACTCATGGGCAGGAGGCCATAATGTGGTGTAGGTAAGCCATTGGATGTTGCTGGAGGACATGAGGACAGGTGACTTTGAGGCTGTTTGAAGGAGGGGGGCCCTGCTGTAGGACAGGCAATGAGGAAGAGAGGACAGATGTGAGGCTGCCTCCGGCCAGATGTGTGGCTGGCTATAACTGACTGTTGTTAGCTCTCTACCCAACTAATTCCAGAGAGAAAGCCCAGGAGTGCCCATTAATGCCCTACCCTGGGAAGGTTCAGCCATCTGCTAGGTCTTGTGCCTGTGCTGCATGCCTAACCCTCCCTCGTTCACAGTCAGTCTCTCACCAGACGCGGAGCATGACATGTCTATCAGTGCCCGTGGGTTCTGTGGGGGTGATCCCTCTCTAGGGTCCTGGACTCAGGGCTGGCTCAGGTGATTATGGTGATTGGGGCGCTCACGTTGGGACGGGAAGGTTAGCACTGCCAGAACATCCCTGCTCAGTGAAGAACGCATTTGCAGGGGTGAATCTCTTCTGGACTCAGGGCTCAACACGCAGGCATGAAAACCCAGTCTGTGATCACTGTCTAAGCAAAGGCCTCACTATGCCTCACTGCCTCAGTTAGACCTCGAGCTTGTTTGGCTGACCCAAGAAGGTTAAGAAAGGTTCCCTTGCCGGGTGGTGGTGGTGCACACCTTTAATCCCAGCACTTGGGAGGCAGAGGCAGGTGGATTTCTGAGTTCGAGGCCAGCCTGGTCTACAGAATGAGTTCCAGGACAGCCAGGGCTATACAGAGAAACCCTGTCTCAAAAAAAAAAAAAAAAAAAAAAAAAAAAAAAAAAAAAAAAGAAAGGTTCCCTTTCTAGGAATGCACACCCCCTCCCCCAATACATTGAGGGGACACACATTTTGTTTCATCTCAGCTCTAAAACTGAGACCAGTGACAGTAATTGCTGGGCCTGATGTTGGAGCTCCGTTCGTCTGACACATTTTATTTTATTTTATTTTGCCTCTTGGTTTTGACACTACCCTTGTTCTCAGCTAAAGGCTGAGAAACTGTCCTGGCATTGTTTTTAAGAGCCTTGTGTAGCCTAAAACTCGCCACGTAGCAGAGAGTGACCTTGGACCCCAAGCCTCCTGCTTCTGTCTCCTGCTGAGACCCCAGGTGTGCATCAGCACACCTGGTGTAGGAGGTACTGGTGATGGAACTCAGAGCTTCCCATATGGTAGACAAGGACCCTACCAACTGAGCCACATCACCCGCTACAATAGCCTGATTTCCTGACTGTTAAACTTGCAATGACTCTGCATACAGGTAAATCAAGCTGTTGGCCTGTCAACTGGGCAGGGCGGTACCTACCTGTAATTCTAGCACCTGAGAAATCCTAGAAATGAGAGAATGGCAAGTTTGAGGCCATCATCAGAGTGATAACCTGACTCAAAAGAAAAAAACAACAAACAAACACCCAAAGAACAACAAAACCCCTTCTAGGTAATCTTGACACAACTATGGAGTGAACATGCGGCAAAGATTTCTTTCTTTCTTTTTTTTTTTTTTTTTTTTTTTTTTTTTTTTTTTTTTTTTTTTTTTTTTTGGTTTTTTGAGGCAGGGTTTCTCTGTGTAGCCCTGGCTGTCCTGGAACTCGCTCTGTAGATCAGGCTGGCCTCGAACTCAGAAATCCACCTGCCTCTGTCTCCCAAGTGCCGGGACTAAAGGCATGCGCCACCACTGTCCGGCAAAGATTTCTGTTTAACTTATTAATTAATGAGGAGTCCACACTTCCCAGTGACCCTGTGTGCACAGATAGGAAATGCTGAGGGCCTTCACAGCTGGGCAGAGATGTGGGACGATGGTCGCTCACTGGTCATCTCTGACCACTCCCTTCTTGTGGACAGGAGTCCTGTGCAGGACATCAGAGCTGGAGGTCAGAGGCATGGGCAGAGCAAGGAGCTCCACATAAAGCCCCATAGGAGACCTGGGGCTCCATCCCCTTCTCTGCCTTTCTCAGCCGAGTCTGACTCAGCCATCTGGCCCTCCTGGTTTCCAGTGTGGGATTTTAATTATTTAGAAGCAACGTGTACGGCTCGATGCTATCACACATGGTGTTGTGTTAGAAGAGTGAATGAGGTATGAGGAAGAGCTGGGAACAGAAGGCTCAGGGTGCCCTGAGGCTGAGGATTCAGGACCGTTGCCCTCAGCGACCCAGAGCCCCTGCTTGTCCACAGGGAGCAGGTAGATGGGGGCTATGCAGTCTTCATCATGACCTTCCTATGAATGAGGAATTCATAGCTTCCTCATTCCCCTTCTGCAAACCCAAAGCAGCCGAGGCTCCCACAGTGCCTAGGAGACAGGACTGGAGCCTGGCACACGTGGGATCGTGGGAAGGACTGAGGGCTCCCCGCTCCCAGCTCAGATTTGGGCCTCCAGCTGGGGACACTATGGCATCAGACAGAAGCGTGAGAAGCTGGGAGGGTGAAAGCGAGAAGGTCTTGGGGGACTTGGGGAGGGCCATCTTCAACCGTTCTGCTTCTTCCGCCTTACAAAACCTTCTGGGTTTCTCTTTTTAAATATAAAGAACCTGCAAGTCCCCATCTTCTTTCCACCCCTTCAGATCAAGCTCCCATGTGGAACTGCTGTCCTGAGGCTTGGTGTTTCTGGGGACTCCTTCAGGGTGGCTTTGTGGCTGGGAACCATTGGATTGTTATGTGTGTTTGCTTCCAGACGTCTTTACGTCCTCTTCGGTAGTGAGGGGTGCCTTTGCCAGAAATAAACTGGTAGCTGGGAGCCAGCTATGGTGTGGTGAGATGCACCCCTGCCACCCTAGCATTTGGGAGGTGGAGGTAGGAGGATCAGGGGTTCAGACTCAGTTATATAACAAAGTGGAAGTCAGCCAGGGCTAATTTAGGAGACCCTGTCTGAGAGAAGAAAAAAAACTTGGTAATTTCCAGCCTTTTTTTTTTTTGTATGTAGTTTAAAACGATCATCTGCTGCTTCCTAGCCCTTGTCCACTAGAAGGCCAGGGGCCTGTGTTCTGAAACCATCCTCTCCCTTTTGCTTGTACTTTCTGCAGTCTGTCTATTGTGAGGAGACAGGGATTTGCTGGAACTCCTGAATTTGTGCCCTGGCATCTGCCATCTGAACATCATAAAGACCTCAGGCATCATCTCTGCTCCACGCTGTCTCTCCTCTTCTTCTGGGATTCATATTATACGTGTGTGTTTGACTTTACTATCCAGCGTTCGAGGTGAATCACAGAGACTGCACATCTTACTAGGAGGGAAAGTTTGTTCTGGCTCACAGTTTCAGTTTTTGTCCACAGTCATTCTTTCTTGGTGCTGTGGGCCTGTGGCCACACAGAACATCACAATGGGACACACACAGGATGGAGCTCAGCTCTGTGTACCTCACCTCTGAGAAAGAGAATGAACAGGGTTTAGGGTCCCAGTATCCCTCTAGAGTACACGCCACTGGCCCAGCATCCTGCTAGTAGGCCCAACCTCCTCAAACCTCACTGTATCTCAATGATGCCACAGAGTAGAGACTAAGGCAGGCCCCTGAAGGATGCCTGTTCTGATAGTGCATGTCTGCTAGGTTTTCTGTTTCCTTCTGGGTCTCTTGCAAGTCTCAGTTACATTGTTTAAAGTTGTGTTTTGAATGTAGTGTACTAGCTAGTATGTTTTCATGGGGCAATTTCATGCATCCTTAGCTTTGGTTAACAAACCTCTTCTACGCCCTCCCTCCTGCCTCCACCTCTCCTACCCCTCCTCCTACCCCCAGCTCTTCTCATCCTCCCACCCCTACCCTCACTCCTTTAATTCCAAGAATCCCTCCTTTTCTTGCATATCACATGTATTCTGCGATTACTTTTTCAGCTGGGCTGTGAGGTGGCTTCCGCATGGCTTTCCACACACAATCTCTCAGGGTTAGTCTTCCCGATCATTTCCTCCTTATTCCCACACTCCTTCCACTTAAAGTGTTTCACCTCCCACTGTTCCAATTTCACCTCCCACTGTACTCTGCTTGATTTTTGTCTAACACACCCTCCTTTCCTTAATGTGGGCCCTTCAGGTCCCTTCTAGCCTCCTGGCTTCTAGTTATACTTCAAGTTAAATACACACAAGATCTGAAGCTGGATCCACGAAGGAGAGAGAACATGTGGCATTTGTCTTTCTGGGTCTCAGGGACCTCATTCGGTATAATTCGTTTCCCACCGATCAGTTCTGACCAATGTTCTCTGACCATAGTTCAGTCTCTGGTCTTAGTATTCATGTCTTTATGCCCCATCAGTCATTTCCAATCTATGAATCAGTTATTTGTTAGCTTGATTTTTTTAGTTTTGCTTATTTTTAAATTTTTAAATGTATCCTGGGCTGGCCTTGAGCTCACTATGTGGCTGAGGATGACCTTGGACTTCTGATTGTCCTGCCTCTACCTCGGTGTTCTGACATTGCAGGTGTTGCACGTGTGCACTGTCATCACCTGTTTAAGGGGCAAGGAATCGAACCTGGGGCTTTCTGCATACTAGGCAAGCATTCTGCCAACTGAGCCACAGCCCAAGCCCCTTATCACTTTTATTGTCTAGGACACCATGTCTAAATTTTCACACTTGGGTTTTATTTCTTTGAAAGTCAGGACCACGTGGTTTTTCTGGACCCATCCATAGGGGACAACCAGTTCTCCTGCTCCCACGCATCCTTCGTTTCTATTGGCTACATGCTGGACGGTATAATTGGAGAATGGTCTATAGTTGTAACTGGAGTGGTTTCTCATCTCCTGTAGCAGGCGAGTGGGAGAGCTATAAGCCTGGGTCCGTTTCAATCTTCATTCCAGGCTAGAGGCTCCTGGGCCACCTTAAAGCATGAGGCAGTCAGCTGGCTCATAGGTGACCTTAGCCTACAACAGAAGTTAGAGCTCTTTATTCAGTTCTTGGTCTCCTTGGTCCCTAGTTCTTTAGGTTACTGGGGGAATAGCCCCGCTTGTCATCTCCTTTGTAGGATAGGGTGGAACTGAGTGTGAGGTGAGGCCCTCTTCCAACCTCCCTCATCTCCTGGTCTTTAACATAGTGAGCTCTCCCTTCTTTATCCTCTCAGAAGGCATATAGTGTGTATCATCATCCTTCCATGGCCCCACTTGCCCTCCTTTCCCTGTAGTAGACCCATTTGCTCACCTCTTTTCTCCTGCTACAACCTCCTCAGATGTCCAAGCTTGCACCTTGGTCATCCCTCGACAGCCGCCTCCGCTCTCTGGTCCCAGGATCCAGGAGTCCTTCATACTGCCAGAGTCCTCTTCCCCTCAGCCCCCTGCCCTGGCTGCCCTCCAGTCCAGGCTGTGCCTTCTCTGTCCAGCACTACCTAGGGCCATACATGATGCTTTGTCCCTTTCTTCTATGTCTCATCTGCTCTGCAGACCTGTGACCTCCCCTCTAGGTCACCATAGCCTCTCCTGCGACCCCAGGAGTCTCCACAGCTTTCCCAGCTTGGTTGCCTCGTGCCTATGCCTCAGCTCAGATTTGCTTAAGGTGTGAGCTCTGGAGGAGCTGGCCCACTCACCTGACAAAGATGTCTCATTTGCATGAAAGAGGTCTATGAGGGACTGAGTGGGTCCTTCCAAGGCAGGCTGCTGAGTGACGAAGCCTGTAGCCAGGGAAGTGGCCCGAATGTCCCCATGGACACCCAGTGAGCCATGTGTGTCATTGAATATTCCTTTTTCTACAGTGCTGCCAGACCCTGCTCTCCCACCACGTAGACCCCTTCCTGCGGGATGAAGATGGGTATACAGCGATAGACCTGGCAGAGTATCATGGACACCAGGATTGTGCTCAGTTCCTTCGGGAAATGTCTCGGCCGGTAAAACCTGAGGGGCCCTGTTTATCCTGGGGGACTGCGTAGGTGGGCCTGCAGCTGGTTGTAACATTCTTTTACCACACCTCTCTCGCCTCTAACATTTGCCAGGAGCAAAGGCCTGGGAGGACCTAGGACCTAGGCATTCAGTTAGCCAGAGGAAGCAGACGCCAGGGCAAGAGCTGTGATGGAAGTTCCTGGGACAGGGACAGGCTGTGCCAGGGGCTGAGCCAGGACTGGACAAATCACACCTGTTGTATGGGTCATAGAAATGGTGTCTATAGGGCGGTAGTGGTGCACGCCTTTAATCCCAGCACTCGGGAGGCAGAGGCAAGTAGATTTCTGAATTTGAGGCCAGCCTGGTCTACAGAGTGAGTTCCAGGACAGCCAGGGCTACACAGAGAAACCCTGTCTTGAAAAAAAAAAAAAAGAGAGAAGAAAATAAAGAAACGGTGTCTATATATTGGGGATGCTATTTCAGGCTAAGCATGCTCAGGGTTGGAAGCAAGACCTCACGCTGTCTGAGGTAACCCTCAAGCAGCCTGTCACTCTCCAGTGGCAGCAAGATCATTTTACTCCATGTGTGACTCTCAGAGCCAGGATCCTCGAGTATCCTAAGTGGTCCCTGTTTCCAATACAAAACAGAACCCCACAGGGATTTGCCCAATTGAACAGATAAGGGAATTCACAGAGAAGTGAGCAGGCAGCCAGAGAGAGAAGATAGGGGAGCAGGGCAGGTTGGAAGGTATTCTTTGTGGATGAAGTTCAGTGACTTGGACCAAATTCTCTTAGTGTACCCCCTCACCTCAATCCCTCTCTCCCTATCCATCCCAAGACAGTGACCATGGTGAATTTCATCAATGGTATCACCCCTTCAGGACGGTGACCCACCATGTTCAGGTGAGGGCACTGGCACTCACTAGGGGCATTCTGTGTTTCTCCTCCCACAGGGATGTCCCCTCAGAATGTCAGGAATCAACAGAAGCAGAGCTCTCGTTGGCCCTTTGGCTGGCGATAGCTAGGTACCTCACACGGTCATAACCACATTTTACTGTTTGAAACACACAGCGAGCCTGACACAGCCTAGTGTAATTTATGTGGGCCACAAGGACTCATGTGGGGCTCCTCCTGGGGTAGAGTCTCAGAACCTAGGATTCAACTGTTTTGGAAATGGGCCAGACTGGCTGTCAATGCCAGGTCCCTGCCCTGGTGGAGACTGAGGCAAGAGGTGACAGGGCTGGTTTCTGGAAAGTGAGCAGAGTTGCACATTCTGGGCCTAGGAACACCCCACCCACTGAGATGCCAGGCTCCTGTCCTTACTGAGATCTGCCCTGTCCTGGGTTGCTGTCGAGATTGGGAGGTGGAAGGGTGGCTGCTCTCCTATGTCCATTGTGTGAACACCTACTCCCTCTGACTAGGTCCCACCTAGCTTCCAAAAGTCGCTGACTAAACCCTACCCCACGCATGATGTAAATTCCAAGGCCAGAGCTCTCTGTGCAAACAAGCTCTTGGCTTTCCATCCCCACAGCCTGGTCAGCCAGCCGGCACACCCCTGTACCTTACCCCACTTCAGGGAGAGGGTGTCTGCATAACTCCCTTTTCCCCAGGGTGAGGGCAGCCAGCCCATCTTGCCTTCTTGGGATCTATCTGGTCCTAGCTGTGTCTTTGAAGTTACATAGGATCCAAGACAGCACCTCAACATCGTGCCTGGGGACTGTGGTGCCTGGCACTCCCAAGTCTGCATGGAAGACTCTCGTGTAGCCTAACACGGCCCATCCACTTCCTATACGCCAATATCTTCCTTCCTTGCTCATATATGGGCATGCACCCACCTGCAAGCCTGACCCTGGGCCTTGTGTGGGCTCAGTGGTATATATCCCAGGAATCATTCAGAACTTCATTCACATTTAGCGATAGGGCTTGGTGGCCGTAGAGTCATCTGGATGGTGCCTGGTGACAGCTAGGGGGTGCCTGACCCCACCACTGCTCGAGTTGTCCTCTGGGCCTCCTACCCCGTGAGAGAGGGCAGGCTGTCAGCTGCAGGCCGGTGGCAGGGGGAGAGCACCTGATGTAATATTGATGGAAATGCAATATGCAGAGGTCGTCCGCACTAGCGCTCTCCTGTGAGCCTGAGGAGATGGTGAAACCCATTATTCCCCGCGGACACCACTGTCCTGAGCTGCTCCCAGGGGACTTGTGGGCCCTGGAGAGGCAGCTTGAGCGCTAGGCTGTCAGTATCCCGAGCTATCACCTGATGGGTCACCTTCAGTGAGCATTTTACATCAGAAGTCTATGGGACCTTGGCATACCCTCTGCTGAGTGTGGGGCCTACATGGAGTCTTGGGGAAATTCAAGCCATGCTTCTCCCCGGACCTTAGCATCCCTCTGCACAGTAAGAGGCTGGGCCTCCTTTCCTAGGTAGGACAGAAGCCAGAGGCTGCTGAGGCAGTAGCCTGCTGCACACCCATCTCTCGGTGAGTTGATAGCTTGACTCCCTGGTGTCAGTGGGAATCTGAAGGCTGCTGCATGGATGTTAGCTGTTCATAGTGGGGCTGGATGTTATCTGTGCAGGCGTCCAATCCCTGGGAATGTAGTCCTCACCTCTGGTTGCTAGGTTACCCTGCTTGCCTACCTTGCATTCACTCCCACCAGTGTGATGCTGGATCCTCTTGGGCCCGTGGCACCAGCCTCGACTTCCTCGTCCACAAAGTGGGTCTGAAGACCTCGTTTGGGGGCAGAAGCAATGTTCCTCTCCTGCTCTGTTGCGATGGCCTTAGCTTAGTCCCCCTCTTCTCACTGCAGAGGGACCTAGAGCCCCTTCATAGATGTGGGGAAACTGGAGCTAGAGAGGGCTGGGGACTTCCTTGGGCAGAGCCTTGTCTCAGGGCAGAGTGGAGGTGACTGCCCACAGTAATGGAATCTCAGCTGTGGTGAACGGTGTCCAGCTCTGTCTGAGGTCATGATTTTCTCAGCCCGGGTGGCATTACAGGCTTGTAACCCAGCTCGCCACAGCTGCCCTCCATGATTAATGCATGGCAGGCTCAGCAATGCTCCAATCTCACCAAAAACAAGGAGAGAGATGACGGGCAATGGAGCCAGAGGGACTGCCACCTTCCAAACAGCTGTCCCAGGCTGGATATGCTCAGCCATTAGGACCAAAGGTTGGAGTCTGGCACCTCAGCTCCTCCTATAGCAAGGGTTCCCTCAGGGTTCATGGCTAAGATTGAGAGGCAAGGAGGCTCCTACTTCCTGAGGGCCACCACAGTCACATGGATAGGAGTTCCCTCCTATCCATGGTCAGAGGGGTCAGCACCAGTGGTTTCTTGTATAGATCCATTTAGATGTTTCCCACAATGCTTCACTTTCAACAACCCACATGTAGCCATGACATGGGGTTCACACTGGCTTCTCTTTCTTGTTCAGTGGTGAAGAGGGCTTCAGGGCCTGGGTAGCATGGGGTCCTGAAGTCCTCTAGCTGTTGTTGGGCTGCTCTGTGGCTGGAGTCTATTCCTTGCCAGGCTACCATTCCACCTCTTCCATCCTGCCAGCGTGAGGAAGCTGCTGCCAGCGACCCCCTAAGCCCCTCCATCTTTCCTGGGTGAGGTGGGCAAGGGCACTTCTTGCCCATTCTATTGCCAATAGATTAAATGGCAGGGAGGGGAGCTGAGGCTCCCCAGGTGAGGGTCCCACCCCAGTTGCTAAGCTGATGACCCAGATGGCTGCCATGTTCTCTGTGGGCTTGTGTTTCTGCCAAGGAGCCCTGAACCTGGGGCAGCTCCACATCAGAGCGAGCAGCATTCAGATTATTCCTGTCCTATGGTATCACCCCTGTGACAGCCCTTAAGGGTCAAATTCAGCATTGTCAGGCCTGGGAGCTGCCCCCACCACCCCGAGAGCTTCTGCTGCCCCTCCCCCACAACCATGTGTTGCAGTGGTGAGCCCTTGGAAAGCCTCTGGTTCCCCACTGTGTGCTGAGAGAGGCACTGCAAGTTGGGCTCCTCTGGGTAATCTTAGGTCCTCCCCATTCCAGAGGTCCACCCCTAGCCCTCTACTATGGAGCCTAAGGCTCACTGGTAAGAGATCCCATACCCGGCCCCAGCCTGATGGCCACCTGACACCTGGACCTTCAAATATTAATGCGATACCTCCCACTCCTGGGGTACAGCTTCCTCAGCCCCCGAGAGCTGGGACAGGGACAAGCACAGCTCCCTGTGCTCGGCTGCCCAGCCCTTACTTCTGAGAGCTTCCCGTGCCAAAGCAGGAGATGTTCCAGCCCCGCAGTCCCATGTGTGAGCTCTTGGGTTCTGCAGATTCCCAGGATAAATGAGGTGCACAAGGGTGTGTGTGTGGAGTACGTGTTGCTATCTTTTCCCTGTGACCTGGTGAGCTGAGGGTGTTGGGTGGGAAGGGACTGAAGGGCAGGACAGATCCATCTTGGCCACGAGTGAGGAGGGCCCCAAAGATGTCAAAGATTGGCCTGGGTAGTGCAGGCTGCTGCTCTGTGGGGTGCGAGCTGAAGGCCATCTCTGCTGATGTGGGAAATTTTTTTTTTGTTTGTTTGTTTGGTTGGTTGGTTTTTGGTTTTTCGAGACAGGGTTTCTCTGTATAGCCCTGGCTGTGCTGGAACTCACTCTGTAGACCAGGCTGGCCTCGAACTCAAAAATCCACCTGCCTCTGCCTCCCAAGTGCTGGGATTAAAGGCATGCACCACCACTGCCCGGCTGATGTGGGAAAAATTTGAAAGCAGATACAACAGAGTAATAATCCGAGCCACATCAGATTCCTGACACAGATCCTGGCTGTGGGGCCACATGTTCTGAGTTAGGGCGGTCTCAAGCCAGAGCCTCTTTCCTGCTCAGGGAGGGAATCTCATGAGCACCATCTTAAGGGCCTGACTGTTATGTTGGCTTCCTCTGCCCCCTGGAGGGAGGTGTTGGGCTTAGGCATGGCTGTGGGGTGGATATTCAGAGGGATGCTATGTATATCCTGTCAACTGCAGCCAAGATCTGGCATCTGCATACCAGAGGGCATCGATGTAATGCGTGCCCCAAACTCTGGTGCCCCATCCTAGACAGGATCAAGAAGCCCTTCACATCAGCTCTTGAGCAAAAGGCGTAGCGTAGAGGACTTGGGGGGATATGGGGGAGGTAAGCTAACGGCCTCGCATCTCTTCTTCCTTGGCAGAACTAGAAGGAACAAAGATCCTCTGCTTCCCTGGGTCAGGTCTCACAGCAGAGACTGCTCAGGGCTACTCCGGGCAGCCTGTTGAGGTCAATGGCTCATCCAGTGGTCCAGTAGAGGCAGCAGAGAATGGTTGGCTACCCAACCTAAACATGGAGGGGCTGCCTCTCTGGTCTTTGATGATCCTGTTTTGGTGGGGCTTGGACTGAATATAGGTCATGACTTGCACCTCTGCCTGAGGTATACGGTTCCAGCCACTCAGCCTTATGGGCTTAGAAGAATTTCAAGTATCCGACCTTGCTTCTCTGCCCAACCAGCATATCTGTCCTCTTGGAGGCTTGTCAAGCCAACCAGTGGTGCAGCAGTTTGGGGAAGATTGCAAGGCTGGGCTCTCTGAGACAGCTGCTCAGCCTTGGGCACAACTTAGGGGTCGTGCTCAGGCTCCCTGGGCCCTGTGTGACCTGTGCTCAGGCACTGACGTCCTTACTTGGTGACATCCTTACAGAGATCTGCCACTCCCCCCCCCCAATGGATCTCACCGAATCCCCTACCCAAGTTACCCTCAGGCCCATGTCAAGTGGAGAGCCAGGTGAGTGTCTGGAGGAGTGAAGCTCAGCTGCAGGGAGACGTGTGTGTGTGTGTGTGTGTGTGTGTGTGTGTTCGAGAGTGTATGTGTACATGATCCCACCTGTGTGGGGCAGAGAGAGGCGAGCACAGCTAAGCCAGCATCTAGCCCTGGAGTAAGGCTAGAGCTAGCTGACCCTGAGCTGGGCTCTGAGATGGGTGGAGGGTACAGACATTTAGGAAACCCAACCACCCAGCATGGGTGGGCAGGGAGACGCAAGAGGGACAGGGTCCTGGGGCTCCCTCTTGCGCACTTTTCTCCAGGCCCTCTGAGATGCGCATGCTCCAGGAGGCCCTCCAGGCTTGCCCGGCAGAGCTGGGACAGACCCAAGTCCAGACTCACCCGAATCTCCACCAACTAGATTTGCTCATCCCTAGGTGCCCGTCCTCATGACACCCCCACCCCCGCCATTTCCACCTCCTCCATTGCTGGCTGCAAAACTCTCCCTGGAAGAAGAAAGAAGAGGAGAGGACTTGGGACTCAGGAGCCCTTCATGTGAGTGCTTGGCCACAGAAGAACCGGTCTGGGCAAGGTGTGGAGGGCGGCAGAAGCCAACTGGGAGGAACTTCTCAGAGGAGCGTGAGGCTCAGGCAACTGAGCAGTTAGCGCTTCCCCTCCTCCCAGGCTTCCTTTTGCAGTCTCCAAGGTTGTCCTTTTCTATCTTGGAGACCATGATAGACAATAACTCGAAATAAAAGGAAGTGACCTCAGTGGGACCCAGGCCAGAGACCTCAGCAGGCCAGTGAGCATCCTTGAGCATCAGAAGATGGAGAGGGCCTGCCAACTGAGGATCTCCACCCTTAGAGGATTGTGACCAACCCTTATCAAAATGCCAGAGGATGGCATGAAAGTATTAACAGGCATCGCATACAACGAGGTTTCATCTTGACCAATGAACAAGTCACAGTGACATGCTCACACGTAGGAGTTTGTGTCTGCCTGTGTGGGCAGGTGTGTCTGTGTTATCTTCATGTCTGTATGTGTCTGTGTCTGAGTGTATGCCTTTATGTGCATGTATGTCTCTATGTATGACTGTATATGTATTGTGTGTCTGCACATGAATGTCTAGTGTGTCTGTGTCGGGATGGTCTGTCTTTATGTGAGTGTACATGTATGTCTGTGTATGTACTTGTATGTCCGCACATGAGTGTCTAGCGTGTCTGTGTGAGCATGTATGTGCCAACCTGTTTGTTTTTCTGTGTGTGTGAGCATGTATGTGTCTTTGTCTACCTGAGTTTTTCTGTGTGTGGGGGCATATATGTCTGCGTCTACCTGTGTGTGTGTTTCTGGTGTGTGAGCATGCATTTGTCTGTGTATATCTACTTATGTATATGCATGTGCTTGTGTGAATCTACGTGTGTGTGTGTGTGTGTGTGTGTGTGTGTGTGTGTGTGTGTGTGTCTAGCTGTGAGTGAACATGTCTGTGAATGGGTCTATGTGCCTGACTAGGATGTGACACAGCTCAGGATCATGGCACTAGTGTGTGTGTTTATAGTGCATAGTAAGAGGACAGGCTTTGGGCTCTAACAGGGCTGGGCTAGGACCTTGAACCTTCAGGTCTTATGGGCTCTTGGCTCTGCCCAGGCTGTAGAGAAGTTGGGAGGTGCTATGGTAGGCAGAATCAAATGACATATAAACTTTCCTGGTGGCCAAGTTGGGGCAGGCCCTCTTGAGGCCTCTATGAGAATCCTAGTTGTACCATTTTGCCTCTGACCCCAGAGGGCAGAGCTGAGGGGTCTTGGGCTCCTGACCTAGTGTTCCTGGAAGGGTAGGGCTGGCCTGCATCCAGGAGCTCCAGGTTTGGCATCTCTGCTTTCCCGTAACCCTTGCCCGCTGACGCCCCTCTGACTCTAGCTGTCTTCGGCAGCTGCAACTCTCAGCCCAGTCTGGCCTGCTCTGCCTGTCCCAAGGGAACCAATGGCCTGCACAGCCCCTCTGATGGTCACTGCCCCAGATGCCCTTAAGGTGAGTTTCTTCCATCCATTCCCCAATCGTTCCACTTGAAGGCTAGTGCACCCCATGTCCTCTCAGCCCAGACAGCTCTGACCACCCCAGGTCTTCAGAAGACAGTCTCAGGGTAGCAGCAGCCAGGCCCTATCACAGGAAATGCAGAGCCTTTCTCTGTCATCTCCGAGTCCTGACCTCTGGGCTCAGGGTTGAAAGCTGCTGTCACAAGGGACAACCAGACAGCTGTGGGAAGGTTCTGGAGCCTGCTTCTCTGTAGAAAGCTGTGCCTGCCCACCCCCACTTTTCCAGCCTCACCTCCTCAAGTCCCAGAGCACTCTGAGAATCACCAAGTGACTCAGGTCCTCTCAGAGCACCCAGTTCAACCAAGGCTCTGATAAGTCTTGCACTAGAGAACTGGTGGGCCGGCTTCATCTGCACGGCTGTTTTTATCCTCTTTAGCTGTTTTTTTTTTTTTTTTTTTTTTTTTTTTTTTTTTTTGGTTTTTCGAGACAGGGTTTCTCTGTGTAGCCCTGGCTGTCCTGGAACTCACTCTGTAGACCAGGCTGGCCTTGAACTCAGAAATCCACCTGTCTCTGCCTCCCAAGTGCTGGGATTAAAGGCGTGTGCCACCACCGCCCGGCCTTTAGCTGTTTCTATAGGACATGCCATAGGCAACCTCATCCAGGTCATGTAAGACCACACCTGGGGGTGGGGCGGAGTAAGCATACCCCTCTCTCTGCTCAGGGCCTCACCTTTATTAGGCTAGGGACTGGTGGGGTTAGGAATCCCACCTTGCTCAATCTTAGGTCCTCTTAGGGAGGGCATGTCACCTGTCTGTCTCTACAGGGGCACGAGGTGGAAGCCCGGGACTCCCATGATGGCCTGGCCACCCTGCAGCTGGATGGGTTGTCTTCAGGAGACCTCGACATGCTGGTGCCCACACAGGATGAGCATGGCCGGCCCATCCCCGAGTGGAAGCGGCAGGTGATGGTGCGGAAGCTGCAGGCGCGCCTGGGTGCAGACCATCCTCCAGATGATCAGGTGTCAAGGAGGGCAAGGGGAGGAGCCAGAGGAGGACCAGCAGGCTAGAGGGAGGGGCAGAGAATTAAGGAGGAGGGCAAGGCTCCAGACAGAGGGTGGGGGCTCACCAGAGGGAGATGGGGAGTTGGGTTGGGGATTGGTGGGGTAGAGTGGGAGATAGAGTAGAGTGGGGTGGAGGGGTGGTGTGGGATAGGCAGGTGGAAGGTGGTTGAGATAGAGGTGAGGAGGTGGGAATATGGCCCCTGAGTAAATGCCACACAGGAGTGGGAGGTGCTAGTGGGATGCTCCAGGCCAGAGCTGGAACCCAAACTAGATGTCGTCTTCTTGGTTACTGTGTGGTCCCAGCTTCCTCTTCTACATCAGCTCTAAGCAAGGCATTTATGGCTTCAGAGGGGTAGCCCCCATGATTTCTGTCATCTACTAGATTGGGCCAATCCTACTGTCTGGGTGCTTAGACTGTTGCGGAGATACCAATGGGAGGGCTCAGCCCAGGGAGGGCAGGGTGGGAGCGAATCCGAGGTGAAGGGCAAGCAGTGTGAAGTGGGAGGGCTCTAGGGGGTGCTGAAGAGAGGCTCCTCTCTGGGCAGGTGACCTTGAACTGGAGCTAGAAGGACATGAGGAGGAACCCATGGGAGTTTGGGTCTAGGGTATTCTCCACTCTAGGCAGAAGGGAAAGCAAGTGCCAAGGTCCTGAGGTATGGTGAGCAGGCACCAGGGCTGGTCAACTGAGACTGTACTGCTGAGTGGGGGAGGGGCATGCTGAGGGGTTAGCTGGTGTCTAGAAAGCATCGGTGACTGAACACAGAAGTGGCTGTGATTGCCCCCTGTCATTCACAGGGCGTCTGGATGCCGTCCAGGCAAGTGGAACTAGCATCTTGCCCTAAAGGAGTGTGGATTGTACTGTGGCCAGCTTTAGAGCTGAACTGCCCATATGGCACTGTCAGCTACCGGGGCGAAGGTCTTAAAGCCAAAGTAGGATTATTCTGTTCCACCAGTTCACATCTTTTCCAGGTGCTAAGGGCTCCTGCCTGCTGCAGCCTGTCCTCCAACAAATGTGTCTACACAGCACAGCACAACATGGTGGAGGGGCTGGGGGAGGGGTGGGAGGAGCTGTGCTCTAGAAAGTCCCTTGGAGTCCAAGGATGGGCTCAAGGTTCCTTAGAGACAACAGGCTCTGGGATATGGCTAAGAGTCCCTAAGGGGTTTGGACTGACGACTTGCACAGAGCAGAGGCCTCTGTGTTGGCTCCTTGCAGACAGGACACTTCCTAGAACAGTGATAACGGCCATCCCCAGGCTGCTGAGGAGGCAAACAGGGCTGCTCAGGGTTAAGTGGAGGCCCCAGGTATGTTGGCTGCCAGCACCAGTGAGTGGAGTGTCGGAAGACCATGGGGAGCAAGCAGTCCCTATCTTTCCCAGGCTCCCACTCTGTACTGGGCTGGCCAGCCGCCTGATTCACGCTGTAAAGCCAGGGGAGGGCCAGCTGGCGTGCAAGGTCTAGGCTTTAGGGAACCAGGCGAAGCACTAGTGAGTATGAGCTGTGGTGGCTGCTGACCCAGCCTTCCTGTGCCCAGGACCAGAGTCCGAGGCGGGACTCAGGCCCCACGCCTGCAGAACACGCCACTTGGAGGTATTCACAGACGCATCAGGCCATCCTGGGTCCCTTCGGAGAGCTCCTTACAGAGGATGACCTTGTCTACCTGGAGAAGCAGATCAACGACCTGCAGCTCCGGCGCCGATGCCAGGAGTATGAGAGCGAACTGGGCCGGCTGGCAGCCCAGCTGCAGGCCCTCCTGCCCGAGCCGCTGGTCAGCATCACCGTCAACAGCCACTTTCTGCCTCGAGCTCCTGGGATGGAAGACGAGGAAGCTCCAGTCCCGGGGCCTGAACTCGAAGCCTCCGAGGAGCCGGGGAAGGCAGAGCCTAGAGGGCAGCCGCTGCCCTTCTGGTGCAGCCACATCGGTCGCCTGGTGCGCAGCATGTCCCTGCTGCTGAAGGGCATGAACGGGCTGGCACAGGGCGAGGAGAAGCCACCCGCTCAGGTCCCGCAGGACCCAGGCAAGGAGACCCTTGCCGGTCCCTCTCGGAGCGAGGCCCAGCGGGAGATCCAGGAGTGTGGAGTGTCAGTTCGGACGCTGCGGGGGAACTTTGAGTTCGCCCCGGATCTGCCCTGCGCCTCGAACTCGGGGCCCTGTGAGCTGGGGGCGCGGCCAGGCCAGTGTCTGAGAGGCTGCTGGTCGGCGCCGCCACAGCTCCGAGGCGACCCGATGGGTGGGGAGCCCCGGCCAGGCGACACGGAGGAGGCCAGCGACTCGGGCATCAGCTGCGAGGAGGCCCCGTCAGAGGCCGGCGCGGGTCCGGGGCTGGACCTGGCCAGCCTGCGCAAGGAGCGCATCGTCATGCTCTTCCTCGGCCACTGGAAGAAGTCCGCCTACACGCCCGCGCTCAGGACGGCCGCCTGCAGGACCCTGGAGGCTCAGCGTGCACGAGCCAGGGGCCCCGAGGCCGGGGGTAGCCCCCGGCCGTCCTCTCCGCAGCCCAGCGACGGTCCCCGGCTTGGCCACCTGTGGCAGCAGCGTGGCATCATCACCCACCTGCTGGGCACCTGGAAAGCCATCATGGCGCACGTGCCCGCCCGGCAGCTGCGGAGGCTGAGCCGCAGGGCGCGCGGGCCCCTGTCCCCCGAGCAGTTCTTGCCGCACGTGGACGGGGCCCCCGTGCCCTACAACAGCCTCTCGCTGGACCTCTTCATGCTTGGCTACTTCCAGCTCCTGGAGTGCGACCTGCCGGCCGAGGAGCGCAAGATGCGCCACCTGCTGTGCTTCGAGGTGTTCGAGCATCTGGGCGCACACGGCTGGGAGGCCGTGCGAGCCTTCCATAAGGCAGTGACCGACGAGGTGGCCGCGGGTCGCCGCGCCTGGACCGACGGCTTTGAGGACATCAAAGCCCGCTTCTTCGGCTCCAGCCAGAGTCCCCCCTGGGACGTGGAGCCGGGTCGCAAGCTGGGCCTGACACCACTCGGTTCCTTGCCCCACGCTGCCCTTCCTGGGAGCAGCCCCGAACCTGCGGCACCGAGGCTGGGATCCGACTCCCAACGAGGCAGCTTCAACAACGGAGACATCTGTGGCTACATCGACCGCAGCTTCGCATTCTGGAAGGAGAAAGAAGCTGAGATGTTTAAGTTTGGAGAATGACTGTTCACCTGGTGGGATAGGACTCTGGGGGAGGTTTGGGGTTCCTTTTTTTTTTTTTCCATTCTTTGCGCTCCCTGGGGGTCAGGTGAAGTGGGCACAGTGATGGCTGACTCATCTGTCTTCGTGGAGATCAGTGGTCTCTTAAGGTGTCCATCTCTTCTGAGCAGCGATTGGGGTCAAATCCTTCTCATTTGTGAGTACAGCCCTCAGGCCCTCAGTGGTCATATGGGTCTGAGGATCCTGCAGCCAAGGAGCTGGTGATGTAGCCCCAGGGCCCCCTTGCCGGTCTTGTTTCTAGCAGTCACCTGGGTGTCTCGATCTTCAGTTTCAATGGCTCAGTTGGTCTCAGCTACACTGCCACCGTCTCCACACCTCCCTTTGGGCCTCAGCCCTGGGCCTGCCTCTGGTATTGTTTTTGTTTGTTTGTTTGTTTTCTGGCAACTTCCTATCTCCCAAACCAGAGGGAGCTGTGTCTAGAGTGAACAATGTCCCAGTCAAGAGCATGTCTGTGGAGGAGACCACAAAGCCCCAAGGCAGACGAGTGGTCCTGCCCCAGTCTCCTGCTGGTCAGTCAGAGCTGTTATTGTACGCATGCTCCCAGCATCCTCTGGCACTGCCTGGCCCCTCAGGGAAGGCTCCCTGTTAGGCCTTTGCCTTCCAGCTGACTAACCCTTCCAAGACCCTCAGATGGAGGCTGTGACTAGGCCACAGGGGGTCCCTAAGAGCAAGGATGCGGAGAATAGCCATCCACCAAGAGGTGAGGAATCCTTCGAATAGAAAGGTTGGTACCCTCTGAAGGGAAACTGGCCTATCCGAAGCCTGGGATCGGCTTACAGCAAGGGGAGAACATAGCAGGGGTGTTCATGTGGACATTTGGGTGTCACCTTCCCACTTAGGCACAGAGAAAGGAGTCAAACACCTTGGGGAATTCCAGGTACCATTGAGAACCACAAGAGCCAGGTGCTAGAGAGGCATCCCTCCCAACCCCCAGCCTGCTGACTGTAAGATAGGGCTTCCTTGATTCCAGCTTCTGGTGACAGGCAGAAGGATGAGCCATCACCCACCTCATGGGGTCCAGGAGAACTGGCCTGGACCCCATGGAGGACTTTGGGATAGTGACTTTTTGGGGGCATGGGACAGGGATCTGCCGTCAAGTCTCTTGTGGGGCAAAGTCATGCAAAATGGGGACAGGCCATCTCCAAAAGTCTCCTCCAGTGTCCTCACATCACCACTAGGGGGAGCAGGGAACCCTAATCTTGGGCTCTGGGATGATAGTAGAAAGGCTATTGGCTGGAGCAGAGCCTTGCACAGACTCAAGACTAGGTAGGGGTTCCGAGGATGGGGACCTCCAGGGAGATAAAGTTGACATGGGGCATGGGTTTTGGTGCTGGAAGAGACACAAAGGGCAGTGGTACAGGTCCTGGCTCTGCCCTGGGACCTGCGCTGAGGTGACGGGGTGAATCTCTGCCCTTGGCTTCTTCTGCTTTTAGAGCCTCATCGGAAGCTGGAGCTGGATGCATGTTTGCTAAATAAAATTGCTGTTCCTGGCTGGTGTGAGCACTTGCTTATCCCTCTACCCCCTGGGAAAGCTGCCTGTGTTACAGAGCCTGGACACTCGGACCCCAGTGGCTCACTACAGCTGTAGCATCAGAGCAAATTATCAACCCCATAAAGCACTTAGATTCCTCCCTACATCATGGGGTCAGGGATGTGGTGCTGATGCCCGTTCTAGGTCCTGGTAGGTGAGGGGCTCTGCCTGCCCAGAGGCTCACCATTGGCTCAGATGCTCACTAGCTTGTAGCACTTCCACAAGTAGACACTTAGTAGGCAGGGCACCTAGAGGGTAGTGACAGTCATCTTTTTAGAGACTAACAGAGGATGCTGCGATGCAGTTGGAAGGGCAGCATTCACAGAGCCCAGCCTTGAGTCTCCTAGGCAAGAAGTGGGCACACCCAGTCCTCATAGCCTGGGGGCCTTAGTTTCTCGAATGAAAGGTCAGACCCAGACTCTCAGGGACACCCAATAAGATCTGGAGGACCCGGAGTGAGTCGGGGTGCTAGGCAAGGGAGGCAGCAAGGATTCAAACCTAGGCCTGTGGCCCAAATGGAAGGTAACCTCTTCTACAGGCAAGTCACATGTCCAGGAAGCTACCGCGAGATTCTGGTACCCTGGCCTGGGCGAGGAGGTACACTGTAGCTGTACAGATGGTTGTGAGTCATCGTGTGGTGGCTGGGAATTGAATCAGCCGCACTCGCTCTAGTCGGCCCTACTCGCTCTGGCCCAAAGATTTATTTATTTTTATATCTAAGTACACTGTAGCTATCTTCAGACACACCAGAAGAGGGCATCAGATCCCATTACAGATGGTTGTGAGCCACCATGTGGTTGCTGGAATTTGAACTCAGGACCTTCGGAAAAGCAGTCAGTGCTCTTAACCACTGAGCCGTCTCTCCAGCTCGAGGTAGCTAGTGTTTAAAGACATTCTGTGTAGTTCTGATGCCTTCTCCAGCAAGTCAGGAGACCGTGGCTCTCCAGCAGCTCACTTGTGGGGAGCAGGTGCCCCTCATAGCGGAGGCTAGCCTCTCAAGGCCACACTTACCGTTGGACACAAACCTGTTGTGCTGGCAAAACTTCACTGAGGACCCGGAACCCCTTCATATAGGTCCTGGAGGTAACAGGCACAGAACAAAGCTTCCAGGTGAGTCGGGGCCCTCTTGTCAGATTGTAAATGTGTGCAGAATGAATATGCAGGGAAATAAACATACCAAGATTAATAAAATCATGCCACTCCCAGATCAGCAAGGGCTTAATACAAAGTGGAGCTTTTTTTTGTTTTTGTTTTTTTCGAGACAGGGTTTCTTTGTGTAGCCCTGGCTGTCCTGGTACTCACTCTGTAGACCAGACTGGCCTCGAACTCAGAAATCCACATGCCTCTGCCTCCCAAGTGCTGGGATTAAAGGTGGTGGTGTGCCACCACAGCCCGGCCAAAGTGGAGCTTTTTTTTAAAAGAAAAAAAAAACAGCCGTCAAGTTCATTTCAAAGAAGCACAGATAAAGGAAGCTGTCCTGGTTTACACATAAGCTTGTGTGTTTGAACTCTTGGTCCCCTGTCTTGGTAGGATGTGGAGCCCATTGAAGGTAGAAGCTGATTGACTGGGGGAAGCAGATCACTGTGGGAGGACATTGAGGTTTCATAGCCCAGGTCCAGTGTCTGTCTGCTTCTGACACAATATGATGCTACCTGATGCTCTGCTGCCACGCTTTCGCCACCACGATGGACTGTGTTTTCTCAAATTGTGAGCTCATTCTTTCACCATGACAAAAAAAGTCACTAACGCAGAAGCCTTACGGCAAGTCTCTAAGAAGGCCTCCAGAGACCCTGCCCCTAGGTGGTCACAGCTCATACCCCCCAGAATATGGCAGGTACTGGGGGTGTCAGTTCTGGTCAGACTATGGAAGATGTGGGGAGTTCAGTTCTGTGCTTACTTTTTACTCAGTACCTCAGGGGAGCCAGTCGCCAGGTAAGGAGAGAACCTGTGGAGACATGGGTGTATAGGTAGGGATTCAGTCTTCCCCCTCAAATCCCAGCAGGTCCCCGTCTCAAAGTAGCTTTTAGATGGCCAAAGCTTAAAGGCCCCTTAGTGCAGTCTGATGGGACATTCTGAGAGGACCACCCTAAAATACACCATTTGTGTGGGGCTGCTCTTCTTTGTTTGTTTGTTTGAGAGAGACAGGGTTTCTCTGTGTAGACCTGGCTGTCCTAGAACTCATTCTGTAGACCAGGCTGGCCTTGAACTCACAGAGATCCACCTCCCTCTGCCTCCAGAGTGTTGGGATGAAAGGCATATACCACCACCACCCGGCGTGTGGCACTGTTCTTTTGAGGCATCAGATTTGGGGACAAACGATTACACGGCAATAGCTGACAGATACGAAACGGAAAGCACAGAAAAGGAGCTTGATTCGGAAAAGGAGGAGTCATCATTATACAGCAGTGTCCTTACAGCAAGGTGGCTCTAACCCAAGAACCACACACACACACACACACACACACACACACACACACACACACACCCCAAGATCACATGTACCCAGAGACCAGCCAGGCCATAAATACTGAAGTGTAGGAGGCAGTCTTGGCTTCACAGCCATGGCAATATCTACACACCAGCAAATGCAGGCATGCCTCCTCCTCCAAGCCCGCCCCCTCTGCTGTAAGCTGCACCTTTGAAAGGTGGTGGCACATTTTAGTTTGGTGGATTCACACTCGGAGTCTATTCTGGGGGGATAACTGCATAGCTGATCCTCTTCATCACCGCATCCAAAATGGAAAATGACCCGAAAGCCCACGAATAGGAGCTGGGCCTGGTGTCACCTCCAGCCTCGGGAAGGAAGGTCTCTCCCTGTCCAGATGAAATTTAAACCTGTGTTCTCAAACCAATCTCCTCAAAGCTCGTGATTCAGCATCAAGTGATCGAAACAGCTACTTGTGCTCCTCCAGCCGTGCGCACGCATCATGCCCAGACTCACGGTGGATGGTCTGTGAGGGATATTGTCATTTGCTGTTGGAAAGTTCTGCTTTATACTTTTCAAAACCGTGTGTGATTTTTTTTTTTAAACACCCTAGGTCTACTTTAAAGGCGCAGCTCTTGGAAGAAACCTGTCATTTTGAGCCCCTAGTTAAAAGGGCAACAGAAACCCCAGTTGTCTCCCTTTATATAGGCACCAGCTCCAGGAACAGACCATAAAATCCAGAATAGCCTGGAGATAGCCACAAAAATGGGGAAATAGCTCAGAATGAGCCATCTGTGCTGGGCAGCCCTACCTCATCCTATGGTTAAACGTTCACAACATCGGAATGCAGACCGCTGGCCACCTGTGACCCCCTAGCACCCACCAATGAAATTTTAGATTACCTAATCCCTCTAGAGAGTTTTTCCAGGTACCCTATAAGAAGGCCTGTGTGCCTTTGTCTTGGGTCACATTTCAAAGAATGGTTAAGCCCCGCATGCTGGTTGTTTCTGCAGAATAACCGCCCTTTGTTCTTGCGTACTCTGTGAGGCTGGGGGGTCTTCCTTCGGCGATTTTCAGGCCTGTACACCAGTGTTGTGTCTCCTGTCTGGTCTGTCATCCGATGATGCCCTGAACCTCTAATGCCCACATGGTCTGCAGAGGACCTGCTCACTTGGCGCAGCCAGCACTCCCTGTGACAGAGCCTGTGTCACCGTTCCTGTCCTTGGCTCCCTCTAGATGGAGCAGGGAGGCACTGACCCTGCAAATGGGTGTGTTAAGCAAAGCCTTCACCCTGCTTCAGGACCTTTCCCCTGGTGGTTCTAAACGCCTTCCAGACAAGGACACCCATTGAGGGCCCCCTCTACCCCATGAAGTTAAATATCAGAGGGAGCATCTTACTGTAGACTAGAAACAGGGCAAAGGAGAAGGGTCCAGGAATGAATAAGGAGAGAAGCACAGAGCCAGGGACCCTGCACACGGAAGCTGCCAACGTGAGGAGCCTGGCAGGCCCTGCAGGGCTCTCTTGGTGATGACCAAGTTCTTCCTGGGAGCGAGGCTGTAGTGTCAGCTACATGAATGTCCCCTAGCTGCTGCATCAGCCTGGAAGGTGTCATGCATCCAGCACCCTAAGAAATTATCCAACTCTGCCAGGAGGGCTGTCACTCAGGGCCACCTGGAACCCTGATATGAGAACCTCACTTCCATCCCTAAGTGACTTCTCAAAGCAACATACCGATGATTGAAAAGGGAGGAGGTGCTGATGGTGAAGCCTAGCCTGGTTACCCAGGCTGAGGTGTCCCTCCTGTGCACTGAGGATGTCCTACCTGTGCACTGACGTATTCCATCTGTGCACTAAAAGTGTCCCACCTGTGCACTGAGCTATCCCACCTGTGCATTAAAGCCCCTTGTCCTGGCTGCTTTTGTGTGTTAACTTGACACAAACTGGAGTTATCACAGAGAAAGGAGCCTCCTTTGAGGAAATGCCTCCATGAGATCCAGCTGTAAGACATTTTCTCAATTAGTGATCAAGGGTGGGAGGGCCCATTGTGGGTGGTGCCATCCCTGGGCTGGTAGTCCTGGGTTCTATAAGAAAGCACGCTGAGCAAGCCAGGGGAAGCAAGCCAGAAAGTAACATCCCTCCATGGCCTCTACATCAGCTCCTGCTTCCTGCCCTGCTTGAGTTCCAGTCCTGACTTCCTTTGGTGATGAGTAGCAATGTGGAAGTGTAAGCTGAATAAACCCTTTCCTCCCTAACTTTCTTCTTGGTCATGGTGTTTGTGCAGAGATAGAAACCCTGACTAAGACAAACTGGTACCAGCATAGTGGGGTATTCCTGTGACAACCTGTCTTAGTCAGGGTTTCTATCCCTGCACAAACATCATGACCAAGAAGCAAGTTGGAGAGGAAAGGGTTTATTCAGCTTACTTCCACATTGCTGTTCATCACCAAAGGAAGTCAGGACTGGAACTCAAGCAGGTCAGGAAGCAGGAGCTGATGCAGAGGCCATGGAGGGATGTTCCTTACTGGCTTACTCAGCCTGCTCTCTTATAGAACCCAAGACTTCCAGCCCAGGGATGGCACCAACCACCAGGGGCCCTACCCCCTTGATCACTAATTGAGAAAATGCCCACAGCTAGGTCTCATGGAGGCACTTCCCCAACTGAAGCTCCCTTCTCTGTGATAACTCCAGCCTGTGTCAAGTTGGCACACAAATCCAGCCAGTACACAACCTGACCATGTTTTGGGGAGGACGGTGGAAGGGCTTTGGAACTTTGGACTAGAAAAGCAATTGGGTCTTAAGAGCTCTGTGGGATGTTCTGTAGGAGCTTGGAAGATCATGTTGAGAACAGTGCAGAAGATGGAGGTCTGGCTTGTGAAATTTCAGAGGAAGAGTAAAGATGCTTATCAGGGCCATGTTGTTTTGATTGTGAAGATTCTGTGGTTCTGGTTAGCTGGGGCTGAAGACTCAGCTGTGATTAACAAGATACCAGAACTACTAAAGTGAAAACTTTGCATTTCTGGGACTATTGGTGCTGGTTAGCTGGAACTAAGAAATTAGCGGTGATTAAGAAGAGACCAGCATCACTGAGGTGACATCTTCTGGGAAGTGTTTTCTGAGAGTACAAAGAGGCTGTGTTCCAGAGATAGCCAAGGTTGTACCTGGTGCTGCAGCAGGACTTGGTAATGTGTAAGAGTCGCCCAGGTGCTACCGGTTTTGAAGGCACGAAGAGCAGCTGAGGCTCGGCACTGTGAGAGGCCATGGAAGGCCATTGGTGAAGGTATAAACCCTTTCCTCCCCAACCTGATTCTTGGTCATGATGTTTTGTGCAGGGATAGAAACCCTGACTAAGATCCCCCTTCCCTGGGAAGTTTGATGCTTGCCCTCCTCACTTCCCTGACCCAACCTAACCTTGAGTGGCATCAGTAAGCTAGACTCTGTCTGGGAAGTGTGTCCCCAGGAGCCAAACAGGACATGGAAGTTTACAAACCTCAACTGCTTTATTTTTAGTTGACCCTGATTTCTTAGCTGCCTGGAGCACTCAGGATGGAGGGGAACACCAGGGCAGCCCAAGGCCAAGGCTTTGTTTATGGCATAGGGAGAACGCCAGCTCCTACCTGCACACCCAGGTGTCGGGAGCCTGTCAGTGCCCTGAGCACAGCCTACACTCCCGAAGTCTCACCCCCTACCACTGCAGACCCCAAGCTTAGAGACGAGGCTGACCAACCTGGGCTTACTCAGGATGTGTGACTGTCCCACTCTACAGAGGGACCGCAGCTATCTGGGTCCCTGTCAGTACAGCATGAAGCAACACGAGAAAGTCCTGAGCAGCTCTGAGTGGCCCACCGGCCCCAGCGCAGCTTCGTGCTGTCTCCACCCTGCATGTGTCTGTCTCATAGTCTCAGCTTTCCCACCTCAGCCTGACTGCCCAGGATGAGTCAAAGCCCTCAGGTAACCCAGAGACCTCCTGTGTGATATAGACAGTGTGGGCTTTCAGAGGAGACAGTCTTCGAAGAGCTGTGACCTCACTCCTTCCCCCACCATCCCCCCTTCTTCCCTTACAGAGGCTAAAAATACCCCTAAGTCCCCACGTGGCCTGCCCAGCTCAGCCCAGCCCAGCCCAGCCCAGACGGCCTCCTTTGTGGCCCATACTTCAACCTAAGTCCTGCCCTTTGGTCTATGGTCTCAGCAAGGAGCCCTAAGGGAGCTACTAACAGGTAAGACCTGGGGTTCTATAAGAAGGTGAGTTCCGGTTAAACTTAGTAGAGTCCTTTACAGGCAAGGGGCTCCTAGGAGCTGGATGGGCTCAGAGAGAGAAGCCGGACTTTAGGAATGCAGCCAGAGCCGCATTAGCAGGGCTGTGTAAAAGCCATTGGCATGAGCATGCCCTGGTATAACTCTAAACTCCCCCTTTACCCTCCAGCCTCTGTGGAACTACAGGGCAGCAGGTGTCTGCAGCTATCTCTGAGGTCCCTTGGAGAGGTACAGTGTGCACAGGCCTGGTTGCACCATTGTAGCTATGGTCGGTAGCCAGAGTTCAGCAGTGACTGGAATGCAAGGCCTGTGGGTGTTGCCTTGGGCACAGTTCTTGTGTGTGCCTCAGCTAAAATACCATAACCCCAACCAGAGGCCTCCCGAAGAGGTTAGACGGGATGGATTCCTGGTGAGTCTGAGGGTCTTGAAGCCACCAGTCTCCTGAGCTTCCCTTTGTAGGCCTAAGCCAGGGCTGTTCCTTGAAAATTGTCCTGAGTAAGTCCTTAGGTAGAGATCCCTGTGCTGTAGGAAGGAGAGGGCATCAGGGATGGGAGCGTGGGTCTCAAGCTTCCGGCCAGCTCCATGCCACAGGTTCTGTGGTTTGCCAGTTCAGTGGATAGTGCTCATTCTTTGATGTCCCTGAGACCCAGGAAGCCACCAGGCTTGCTACTCCTCTATTACCATGGTAGCTATGCGAGGTACCCCTGGAGGGCAATACACTATCGCTGTGTGGCTTTCAGCTGTGAGGGACTCCTCGGGATGGGGGCCTCCATATATACCCTCCCATCTCTCCTTTCCTTTGTCCCTCCCCTCTCCCTCACCTTCATGATTTTCTTCCCTCGGTTCCCTTCTTTTAAAAAAAAACAAACATTTTTTTTTTTCTTTTGCAAGGTCTCACTCTGTAACCCAAGCAGACCTTGAACTTTCTGGTAATCCTCCTGTCTTAGCTTTGGGATTGTAGGAGTACCCCCACAGTGACCAGTAACTTATCTTTGGCTGTTTTCTTAGAGCAAAACACCAGACATGCATATCCTTAGGTCTAGAAGTGGGATCTGCTGACAGGCCATGCACACAATAGGACGGGAAGCTGCTGCGGTTAGATTTTGAGTCCTATGGTGGCAAGCCAGGCTCTGAATTCAGTTGCCAGCCACCCCCCTGCCCCGGCCCTGCCCCTCAACATCTGCTTCCTAGCTCTGTGGTCTTGGGCTGATGACTCAAACTCTCTGGATCAGTTTCTCTGTAAAATACCAGCACTCAGTTAGCAGAATGGTGGCAAGGCTGAGTGCGAACATGGGAAGAGGCCTGGGAAGTTGGGCAGAGGAGCTGCCCCGAGGGTGACTCAAATCCCCTTTATCCTTAGCTTCTCCATCAGAAGCTTAGAAAACAGGACCAGAGTTGACTTAACCCAATCACCCAGCAAGCTCATGCAGACAGGCAAAGTAAAACCTAAAACCACCACCAATGGCCTGCCTAGCAACATGGCGGCGCCCGAGAGGAAGGAAGCCTCTTGGGCTCTCCGAGCAGGGAGATTCCCTGACCCTGAGGGTCTACACTGTGAAAGATAGAAGGCCCAGGGATGGTTTTCTCTGTATGGTTCTGTGTTGCCCCAATTCCCTGTCCATGAGTAGTCTAACTCTCCGCTTCCTCCCCATAAAGTGTAAGCAACAGTTGGCTTTACCCATAGGGCTGAGGACCTGGGAGAGAGGAGAATGTGGGATGCCGAAAGTGGTCCTCACTGCCACTTCCCAGAGGTGAGGACAGCTGACGTCCAGTCATGCACTGATTCACAGGTGGATGAGACCGTAGCTCTCGTGGCTGACCCTGCGTTTCTACTTAGGTCTTCAGGGGAGTCCCAGGAACTACTTCCGGGAAAGAGGGTGGGCTCCAGCGGCTTCTGTGCACACTGCATCATGGTGAGGAATGTAGATGACCTGGACTTCCATCTGCCTTCACACGCCCAAGACATGCTGGAAGGCATGCAGCGTCTGCGCTCCCTCCCCAAGTTGGCCGATGTCACCCTGCTGGTCGGTGACCAGGAGCTGCCCTGTCACCGTAGCCTTCTGGCGCTCAATAGCCCCTACTTCCATGCCATGTTCGCCGGAGACTTCGCTGAGAGCTTTTCGGCACGCGTGGAGCTGCGAGACGTAGAACCCGCTGCAGTGGGGCAGCTGGTGGACTTCGTGTACACCGGCCAGTTGACCATCACACAGACTAACGTGGAGGCGCTGACCCGATCCGCCTCTCGCCTGCACTTCCCCACCGTTCAGAAGGTCTGCGGCCGATACCTCCAGCAGCAGTTAGATGCCACTAACTGCCTGGGCATCTGCGAATTTGGGGAACAGCAAGGCCTGTTGGGTGTGGCCGCTAAAGCCTGGGCCTTCCTGCGGGAGAACTTTGAGGCGGTGGCCCAAGAGGATGAGTTCTTGCAACTGCCAAGAGACCGTCTGGCTACCTGTCTGGCCAGTGACCTGCTGCAGGTACAACCGGAGCAGAGTCGGCTCGAGGCCCTGCTGCGCTGGGTGCGCCATGACCCCCAGGACCGGGCTGCCCACCTGCCTGAGCTTCTCAGCTTGGTGCACTTGGATGCCGTGCCTAGGCCCTGCGTGCAACAGTTGCTCGCCACAGAGCCACTGATCCAGGAGTCAGAGGCGTGTCAGGAGGCCCTGTCCCAGGGCCACAGTGGGGTGAGTGAGTGGCCGGGGACTTCCACCTAAGAAGTAAAAGAGAAGCCCCTGAGCCCCCACCTGAATGGAGAGAAGAGAGCACCAACATGCCCCGTCATGCATGGCTCCCTCCTGAAGGCTGGTTCCCTGACAGAGCATTATCATCCATCTCTCAAGGGTGCCACGCTCTGATGCCCAGAGGGAGGAGCCTAGATGTGTCTTTACCTTTGAGACATCACTTCCAGGTAGTGGTGGCACACACCTTTAATCCCAGCACTTGGGAAGGCAGAAGCAGATGAATCTCTGAATTTGAGGTTAGCCTGGTCTACAGAGTGAGTTTCAGAGGACCAGGGCTGCACAAAAAAAAAAAAACAAACCTGTCTCCAAAAACAAAAGCAAAAGCAAAACAAACAAACAAAAAAAGCAGACCTAGCACACCGTGGAAAGGCCACCACTGTGGGAGGACTCTAGGGGCATTGGGCACAGGCTGGCAGTCAGGAGGGACTCCCTGGAGGAAGTCTGCCTTGGAGCTGGGCCTTAGAGGAGACATAGGAGTTGAAAGGAGGAAGACGAAGGAAAACCATGCAGGATGCTGGATAGCTACATAGGGGTGGGACACCATGGGACCCAGAAGTTGTAGTCTTGAGTGGTTCTGACTGAACCCGTATGAAACTCCATCTCTGCTCATGCAGGCAGTGGGCTGACAGCAGGCAGGTTCTAAGAGAGTGAAAGGCCTGGTCACCCCAAGGGTACTCCAGAGCATTTGAGAAAGCCCTTTGTGACTAGTGAGAGGCACAGTTCACCATGGGGTGGGGTGTGGATGGGGTGGGGGTAGGCATGGGGTGCGGTTCACAGGGTGGGGGGTGTACACCACTATGTCTAGCCCATGCAGACACACATTCATAGTGGGGGTATGCATGGGGTGTGGTTCACAGGGTGGGGGGGGGTGCACCACTATGTCTAGCCCATGCAGACATGCATTCACAGGTACTCACAGATGCATACACACATGCCTGTGTGCACACATACCAAAGCCCACCTAGTCTCGAGCACAGGCACTGAGAGAAGACTACACATGACCCTCGGGCTGGACAGACAACAGCTAGCCACTCTGACCTGGCTCCCATCCACAGGAGCTTCCTAGCCTTCCCCAGAAGATGCAGGAGGTGCTGGTGGTCGTAGGCGGACGGGCGCTGGAGGAGGACGAGGAGGGTGGTGAGGAACGCAGCCCCCACACTGGGAACTTTGCTTTCTACAACACTAAGGCCAGTAAGTACCTGCCATGCTTGTCCTGGACATGAGCCATGCGTCACCTTGGGGTATAGCCAGTGAGGTGTCCGTCCGGTGAAGGGGAGCAGGGCTCTGCCTCCAGAAGGTTGAGTTTTGGACCTAACCAGAGTTGCAGAGGAGCCTGGTGGCCATGGGGAGGAGGGGTAGGGAGGAGGATTGGGAATACTGTCAGTCCACTTTCCTCAGGTAGGAGCTCCACTTCTGGTTTTTATTAGGCCCTGGGGGCTGAGACAAAAGAGCCCAGCCCAGACAGGACTACAAGGGTGGATGTTCTTCTAGCCCGTCGATTGCTCTGGGTCTCCTGCCCTGTGCATCCAGTGTGGGAACCAAGACTCTAGGGGAAAGTAAGAGAGTGCAAACAGCTCAGGAGTAAGAGTTTGGGTTCTGGGTCAGCCCAAATTAGGATCCAGTTTGGCCCTGGGGCAAGTCGTGTAACCTCTCTGGATGTGTCTTTATTTTTCTCACCTGTGAAATGGGTTCCCCATGTTTCCTTCCATGGTTGGTTGTAAGGGGGGCCTGAGGGAGGAGTAGTTGGGCATCCCATAGGCCATCTCCCCAGGAGAGATCTTGGGAAAGTGCCGATGAGGACTAGTTGGTTCCAGGGCTGAGGCAGGTCGCCAGCACCACCGCATCAGCTCTGGCGGGCTGGAGGAAGTCCAAGGCCAGCGGTCCAGGTCAGAGGCTTATAGTGGGGATTTGGGGTTGACGTCAGGCAAGAGCAGCTGGCTGGCAACAGTGGCCTGCCGATTGCTGGGCCATCCTCATCCTGGGGTGACACAGACATGAATCAGGGGACACTCCGTTCCTACCCACGGTGCCAGGCTCTCAGCTCACCATGAGCCCTAGAATTCTACATGTTCCCAAAGTGTCATAAACAGTCAACAGTCCAGGGGAATTCCCCAGGGCCTGGTCTCCCACAGACACTTGCAAGCAGTCCATTCACAGGATTCAAGTTTCCCACGCCTATGGTCTCATGATGGTTTCTTTCCAAACATTCCCCATCACCCTGTCCCTCCACAACGGTGACAACAGTGAGAACAGCTTAACAGCCGCTACCGCTGGTGGGTGTGTCCCATGCATCATTCATCTCACACCTTTTGTTTTTTTTTTTTTGTTTTTTTCAAGACAGGATTTCTCCGTGTAGCCCTGGTTGTCCTGGAACTCACTCTGTAGACCAGGCTGACCTCGAACTCGGAAATCCACCTGCCTCTGCTTCCCAAGTGCTGGGATTGAAGGCATGTGCTATCACCGCCGGGCTATCTCACACCTTTTTAAAATGTGTGTTTTACACTTATTTATTGATATGGGTGTGTGTGTGTGTGCCATGGTGTACAGGTGGGAGTCGGTCAATCTTCTATCATGTGCCATCTAGGGATCAAACTCAGACCATCAACCTCTATAGCAAGTGCCATCACTGCCTGAGCCATCTCTCTGGCCCAGTTCATCCCCATTCTATAGACAGGAAAACCAGGGCTAGGCTTTGTCTAAACTCACACAACTGGCACATGCAAGGCTGGATTTGGACTCCACTCGGCTGCTGCAGGGCTGGGATCTCGTTCTCTGTATCTCTCGGACGCTTTGTGAAATGGAGGGAGGCTTGGGCTAGATAAACGGAGGCATGAACAGGTGTGTTACTACCTACTAGTGATGCCTACACACAGCCGCTCCCTTCGGTGACTGAGACAGGCTCCATTCCTTTAGGGTCAGTGAGGTGGGCTTCAGGTCGGAGTGACAAGAGCCTGCAGATCCTGGGCTATGTTTTCTCTCCTTGGGCCACATTTGTCTAGTCTGAGCCCCAGGCTGGTACTGTGGGGGGGAGTACAATGAACCAGGACACCCCAGGCTGCCTCTACCTACCCTTTTTTGTCACCACTAGTGAAGGGGACATTTCTACAACCAGTTCCTGAAAAAGACATCGGGGCAGGTGAGGGAGCAGAGGCCCTCAGGGCACAGCCACTCTGACTCTTTGCCTTGTTCTCCCCACCAGGGCAGTGGATGGCACTCCCGGACTTCCCCGATTACCACAAATGGGGCTTCTCCCTGGCAGCACTCAACAGTGATGTCTACGTCACAGGTGGGTGACCCAGAGCTCCTAGGGACACCCCTACTAAGTTGATAGATTACAGGGCCCTCAAATCAACTCTCCCACCCAATAGAATCTTGGGAGGTCTCCTAAGACCTTCCAGACCTTTCTACACATCAGAAAGTGAGGGATCTCCAGGGGTAGAGATGGGAGGATCAAAAACTCAGGGTCATTCTTGGCTATATAGCAAGTTCAAGGCCAGCCTGACTCAAACACAAGCCAAAACCAAAATAATTTTAAAACAAGTAAGTTAAAAAACAAAAACAAAAAAACAGCCTACTGACAGGTGCTAGGAGCTACCACTGTGTACACTGACTGAACTTCTCACTGACAGGTGGCTCACGGGGCACCAAAACAGATACCTGGTCGACCACCCAAGCCTGGTGCTTCCCGCTGAAGGAAGCTATCTGGAAGCCTGTGGCACCCATGCTGAAGGCCCGCACGAACCATGCCAGTACAGCGCTGAATGGAGAGATCTATGCCATTGGTGGTGAGGCCATCCTCCCTGTCTCCTAGAGCCACAGGTTCCCACCCATATCATCACTGGATGCCACAGGGAGAGTGCTCTGCCTTTGGGCGTCTGTGAACCCCACGCAGATAGTCCTCAGAACCCCTGGCTGGGGCATCCTGGGTAGCAAGAAACTAGTTAGCCCCTGGTTTCCTATGCTAGAGGACTCAGAGCCTCAGGACCAGCAGAAATGATCACACACACCCAGGAACTAGGGACTCAGCCCTCAGTCCAGGGTCACCGCAAGCCTCTGAGGTGAATGACCCACAGCGACCTTCGTGTTGCTACCAGCCTCATGCTTCACCATCCAGACAACCTGGTGCCCATTATGAATATTAAAATAAGACTGGGCAGCCCGGAAGCCACTTCTAATGTCTAACAGTTGAGGGGGGAAGGCCCCCCTCTTCTCAAAGAATTGCTCTGTTCCTGGCCAGAAAGCAAAGAACCTGCATTCTCTCCAAGCCCCAGGTACCTTGGGGTCCCCAGGGTCTCACAGAAACTTAGACTAGGAAACATGTACCCCATAATAAGTTCTCACCATTGGCATACCCATTCCACGGAGGGACTATCACCATAGTCTTATACCTTAAACTTGTTCTCCCAGAACAGGCCTAGGGACCAGTGCCCAGCCTTCCACTTGCAAACCACCTCTTGGTGTGGTCTTAGGTAAGGCCTGCTGCCTGTGAATGGACCCAGGTCACAGAATCCCAAGGTCCTACCTCCTTCGCTCACCCCTAACTTCCTAGGGCTCTAGAGCCACCCTTGCTGCCTTTGAACATCCCAACCCTCAGCTTTCAGGAACCTCTCCTAGGCCTAGACTCCGGTGCCTAGCTCCTCCCAGTTAAGACATCCTCTCACAGGCACCGCCCTGGATGCAGTGGAGGTAGAGCGTTATGATCCCTACACGGACAGCTGGGCTCCTGTCAGCCCCGCCCCCAAGTATGTCAGCAACTTCTCCGCGGCCGGCTGCCAGGGCCGCCTCTACCTGGTGGGCTCCAGTGCCTGCAAGTACAACATGCTGGCTCTCCAGTGCTACAGCCCTGTGACAGGTAGGAAGGCCTCCCCGGTGGCCTGTATTCCTGCGGTGACAAGGTCCAGCGGGTGGGGGAGGGAGGCCATGGTTTCTGGACCTGGCAGAAGAGATCCACGTGCCCACCTCATGGACATGTGGGCTGGACAGATGCAGAGGCTCAGGGGCTTCCTGCAGCCTGTAGGAATGAGGTGGGACAGTGGCCAGGTCAAAGCCCCATCCCTCCTGCCTGCTGTGAGAGAAGCAGGCAAGGCAGAGAGGCCTTACAGCACACTGCCCCAGGCTTATTCTGTTGGCAGCGTTTGCTGTGTCTCCGGGTGGGGCCGTTCATGACTTTCCCCAGTGAGGAGCCGTCCCCTCCTCCTGGTGACTTTATCTATCCACGGGCTCTGCAGATGCATGGAGTGTCATCGCTTCCCCTTTCCTGCCCAAGTACCTGTCCTCTCCACGCTGTGCGGCTCTCAATGGAGCCCTGTATCTCATCGGTGACAACACGAAGAAGGTCTATGTGTATGATCCCGGGGCCAACCTGTGGCAGAAGGTGAGCCACCCCAGGCCTCCCTCTGTCGCCCCCTGGTAGAGCCTTGCTGGACTCCTGACACCCCAGAGATGTAATAGAGGTGTGTGGAGGAGTGCCAGAGAGGCCAACAGAGAGCTGAGGCAAGCCTTGAGGCTCTCTCTAGACGATAGGGCAGCCACAGTGTCGTGTCGGCAGTGATAGAGACACAGGCAGTCACTGTTGGATCTCTTTGCCTTGAGCTCTTGTCGTCTTTCTCTGAGATCCAATCCATGCTTAGTGCTGAGAGCCTCTGAGACAGCCATGGATGGGAAGGGAGAATCATTTGTTAGCCAGGACGTAGTGAGCATCCCATTCTGGAAGGATCAAGCCAAGCAGGTGGATCCTGTGCTAAGAGTAAGGAGCAGCTGTCTCCCCAGGACCATTTCTCCTTGCCCTGATTTTTCAGGTCCAGGAAAGAGTGGGAATTGAGCATGCCCAGATGCTAGCATGGGGCGGTGGGGGGGGGGGGGGGGGGGGGGTAGGCAGAGCCCTAGCCTTTCTCCTTACTTCTAAGCTGGAAGTTCTGGGTCAGTCTACCTACCTTGAGATTCTCAGTCCCAAGAGCCCCCTTCTGCCCCCAGCCACCAGTCAGCCTAGTGATAGCAGCCCCACTGCATCCTCTTGCCCACAGCTGCCCTCTAGCCTCTATGTCCCACTGACCGGAAGCCCTGTGATAGTAGTCAAGCAGGCACACAGCAAGCCCTACCAAGGTGCTTCTTCCTTGAGCCTCCCAGCTGAGCCACAGCTGGGCTGAGGTCCCAGGAGTGTGGGTCCTACTTGGACTTTGTCAGGCTGGCGGGCAGGGCAGCTGCCTGCCGTTACCTTCATGTGGAGGCAACACCAGCCTTTTCTGGTGCATCCTACCTCCTCCAAGGGAGATGCAGGGGATCCAAGGCTCAACCCAGACCCCATTGGAGGCAGCTCTGGGCTCAGATCTCAGCATCCTACTTGGATTCTGTGACTCTGGGGCCTGAAGGAGCCATCCTCTTAGATGTAGGTTGGAGAGAGACCAGGGCCTCGCTGGTAAAGAGACTCTGATATAGTCACAGTGAGCAATGATGAACTTTGGGATTCAGGGTCAGGTGGTGGTCCCCTAGCCACACCAAGGACATTCTTGTTTCTACCCTCCTGTTGCCTGCCAGCCCCTGATAATTGCCATCCACAGGTGCAGTCTCAGCACAGCCTACACGAGAATGGCGCATTAGTGCCTCTGGGTGACCTGCTGTATGTGACGGGTGGCCGCTGGCAAGGCATGGACGGAGACTACCATGTGGAGATGGAGGCCTACGACACTGTGAGAGACGCCTGGGCCCGCCACGGCTCCCTACCCCGTCTCTGGCTCTACCATGGGGCCTCCACCATCTTTCTGGATGTTTCCAAATGGACGCAGCCCTTCATCCCCACAGCCCCTCAGGAGCACTAGGGAGGGAGGAGTTCCTGGCTCTGCTCCTCATTGTCCTGCAGAATGCCACCCCTTCCCCATTATGCTTGTCCTCTGTCTACTGTGAGCTGCTGCCCCTCTCCCTCTGAGCTCAGTGTCAGATGGCACAGTTCTGGGACTAGCAAGTTTGCCACCAGTTGTAAGAGCAGGACTCTGATACTCAACTCACACGGTGGGGGAGAGAGCTCTGCCATCCCCGAAGACCTCAGAGAAAGAAGCTGAGGGATCCTGGATTGCATCCTTGGTGGCAGCTCTTCTTGCTCTACCTGCCTGTGGTTTTTTGTGAGGGAAGCTGTGCAAATGGGAAGTTAAAATGGAATACCCCGAACACTGAGCCAGGGCCTCCAGCTTGGAGGCCCAGCCCAGAGCATCCCACGGACGTGCTCTTGGGCCATGTCTACAGCTTCCTCTCTCTCCTCTTTCCTCAGATTCCACACTCACCCCATGAATGTAGCTGGATGGAGGCTAGGCGCTCCCCATCCCTAGCCTCTGTGTGCTGGGACTGTGTTTACATAGCTGCTTCTGGGATGAAGGTGGCCCTGCCCCACCACAGGTACCCCTGACACCAGGAAAGCAGCCCCCGAAGAAACACTAGGAAGGCAGGGGAGATGCAGTACAGGGCAGGAGAGTGGGACTATGGAGGATCCTCTAGGAGAGTGGCTCTCAAGCTTCCTAATGCTGTGACTATTTAATACAGTTCCTCATGGTTTGCTGACCTCTGACCATAAAATCGTTTTGTTACTTCAAAATTATAATTTTGCTACTGTTTTGACTGTAAGTATCTCATATGCAAGGTATCTGATAAATGAGTTAATATGTGACACGCAGGGTGTTTCACACCTGACCCCTCACCCTGGTCTGCAGGGATTCCGGGGGTGGCCCTGGGATGTGTCAGAAGCTTGCTTCCCATGGTCTGCTGAGACGGGGTGGAGCTAACATCTGATGGACTCTCCTGCCAGTCATGATATGATTTGGCGTGACTCAGACCGTGGTCTCGTGAGGTCATGCATTTTTCAGTCTCCACATTTTGGTGTGTCACTTTCCCTCCCTTTGTCCCTTCCCCCTCTTGCTCTCCTCCAGACAAGGCACTGGATCTGTAAGCAGACAAACAATAAAGGACTCTCACTGTGTGTGAGCAGCATGCTCTGTTGGCCATAGACTGCTGAGGACCTGCACTGCAGGTTGGGAGTGGGACTGGCCAACACCAGCTACTATCTCACTGAGGCTTGAGTGGCCCCCAGCTCCCATTGCATGTAGACTTCTCTAGGGACAGCCCAGGGGCTCAAAGTCGTTCCTGGCACCACTGAGCTCTCAGAACAGGGCTCCAGGCTCTGCCCTGATTTTGCAAGTCCGGATTCACTTTGCTCCCAGACCTGACTTCATGTCTGTCTTTGGGACCGTTGATCTAACTCAGAGATCAAATAGGGCAGGGGGTAGAGGTGTTACTTCTAAGAGGACAGAACTCAGACCTGGGCTTTAAATGCTCCCATGGTGTTGGGGGTTTGAATAAGAGTTGGCAGCCAGGCGGTAGTGGCACATGCCTTTAATCCCAGCACTTGGGAGGCAAAGGCAGGCGGATTTCTGAGTTCGAGGCCAGC
>NW_022196896.1:116989015-116990417 GCF_008632895.1 Mastomys coucha
AAAAAAAAAAAAAAAAAAAAAAAAGAGTTGACCCCATAGGCTTATATATATGAATGCTTAGTCATTAGGGAGTAGAACTGTTTGAAAGGATTAGAAGGATTAGGGGGTGTGGCTTGTTGGAGAAAGTATGTTACCAGAGGTGGGCTTTAAGGCTTCAAAAGCCCATCCCATGCTAGGCCCAGGCTCTTTCAGCCTGCAGATCAGGATGTATCTCTCATCCCATGAAAGCAATTGAGGACTCTATACTATAGGGGATGTCCTATTATGTTTCTCTGAGCATGACATCCCAGGGCTGTCCAAATGCAAAGGCTGAAAGAGTGAAGTTGACATTAATCAGAAACGGAGTTGGAAAGGCCATGTACCCCTGGACAAGTGTGAGTGGGAGAAGTCCTGGAGTCGAGAGATACCTGGTTCTCAGCTTTGCTAACTGTGCCTCATCTGCTCGTTCTGGGGTCAGTGGTGGTGCAAGAGGAAAGGTCTTCCAGCTAGGGAGCTGAGAGTCTAATAAGTCTCCAACTGGGGCCAGCTTCAAGGGTGTCCAGCTGGTGGAGGTGAGCTGTGGAGATGCCAGGAGTGAGCAACCATAGGGGATCCTGACCACCACCAGCTCCCAGGGACCAGGGAAGAGGCAGATGCTAAGAAAGCAAGGCTACAGCTAGTGTCTGGTGTGTGTGTGTGTGTGTGTAAGGGAAGATGTCCCTAACTCTACTGTTCCCCTCTCCTGCCAGCAGCCTGACAACCACCCACTGACCAAAGCAACCAGAACCTAGGGAGGGAAGACAAAATACTGGCAGAGTCTACTAAAGCCACCCTGGGGACACAAAGTGAGCAGGAAGAGGGACAGCCACCAGCATACCACAGAGAGGCTGCCAGACACTCAGGAGACCCTCCTGTAACGCAGGGGATGGCCACAAGGCACCCCCAAGAATCATACCCCAGAATCCCTAGGGATTCTGATATCTGAAACTAGTGAGGACTTCTAGTTAGAATATAGAGCGCTCAGTAGCACATAAAGCTGACAAGAGCTTCCAGGGCCTACAGGAGCACCCACATCCTCAGATCCCTCTGACCCTTCAGGAGAACCCCCCCAGAGCCTGCAGGAGCACTCAGAGCCTACAGGAGCACTCAGACCCTACAGGAGCACCAGGATCCCTCCAAACCCTCAGGAGAGCCCTCAGACCCTGCAGGAGCACTCAGACCCTACAGGAGCACCCAGAGCCTACAGGAGCACCCAGATCCCTCCAACCCCTCAGGAGAGCCCTCAGACCCTGCAGGAGCACTCAGACCCTACAGGAGCACTCAGACCCTACAGGAACACCCAGAGCCTACAGGAACACCCAGATCCCTCCAACCCCTCAGGAGAGCCCTCAGACCCTGCAGGAGCACTCAGACCCTGCAGGAG
>NW_022196896.1:116990951-117041965 GCF_008632895.1 Mastomys coucha
GAGCCCTCAGACCCTGCAGGAGCACTCAGACCCTGCAGGAGCACTTAGAGCCTGCAGGAGCACTCAGACCCTGCAGGAGCACTCAGACCCTGCAGGAGCACTTACAGCCTGCAGGAGCACTCAGACCCTGCAGGAGCACTTAGAATCTGAGAGCACTTGAGCCTCTATACCTCAGTCAGTGTTCTAATGCTGTGAAGAGACACCAGGGACCAAATCAATTTTCTTTATGATTTATTTATTTTATTTATATCAGTACACTGTAACTGTCTTCAGACACACCAGAAGAGAGCATCAGATCCCATTACAGATGGTTGTGAGTCACTATGTGGTTGCTGGGAATTGAACTCAGGACCTCTGGAAGAGCAGCCAGTGCTCTTAACCACTGAGCCATCTCTCCAGCCCTGACCATGGCTATTCTTACAGAAAAAAAAAAGGCATTTAATTGGGGGCTTGCTTCCAGTTTCAGAGGTTTAGTCTCTTAGCACCATGGAAGCGAGCACAGTGTCATTAATGGTGCTAGAGCTCATCTGAGGTACATCCTGATCTGCAGCCCGGAGAGACTGGACCTGGCATGGGCTTTTGAAACCTCAAAGCCCACCCCCAGTAGCACACATCTTCCAACAAGGCCACACCTCCTAATCCTTCTAATCCTTTCAAACAGTTCTATTCCCTATGGCTAAGCATCCAGATATATGAGCCAATGGGGGCCATTCTTACTCAGAGCACCACACCCTGGGAGTACTGAGCGCCCATAGAAGCACTCAGACCGTACCGAGCTGCTGACTGCAAGGCATGCTAACTAGGCCTGAATATGCCTTTGCTTGGTGACTCCTTGAGGCTCCCAAGCTCTATCCCCTATTTTCTTCATTTGTATGTTGGGAACAGTCATGTGATCTGAGTACCGAGGGTCCATCCATGTGTGTGCAAGGCATATGACACCATCCATGGCTATCTGCAGACACTCTTGAGGCCACACAGCCAGTCGGCCTCAGGCAGGCTCCCACTGTCTTTGAGTAAAGGGAGATTTCACGCCCATGACCTCACCAGCCTACAGCCTGCCTTTGAAGAAAGAGGGACAAGGGGAAAGCTTGGCTCGTATGAAGTGCCAGGAAGCTGGGTCAATGCCATGACATGAGGGCCCAGGAATGAGGATTAGACTTCTGCCACGCAAGAAGACACAAGGGAGGTCACTTGTTGCTTTGCCTGCCCGGTTCTACTCACACAGCATGTCCACTCAGATGCAGGCATCACCCTCAAGGGTCCCACTTCTGAGTAAGAGCTGCTGCTCTTTCAAGGCTGTGGACCCTATGCCTAGTGCCCTGTGAGCTTTGTCGTGCACTCCTGTCTTCCGGAAGACCTTGTTTTCAAATGGGACCCTGCAAACATACAGGAGCCTTTCCTGAATGGCCAGAGTTCTGGGGCTACACGCCTGAAGTGGACTGCGTCATTATCTTGAGCTAGGGTCCAGGAAATCATGCCAGTACCAGAACTGTTTGGATCTGGGCCTTCTGGAAGAACCCATGACATCACTAGGACAGTCCGTTGTTTGGGAAAAATAACTACTTTCACATGGCAACAGATCTGGTTGTTAGCGCTGCTGCAGCTGGGGCACTCACTGTGAGCGCAGTAGGGTCACTTGACATCTTAGGGTCATGCTTCCCAAATCAAGTCCCTTTTTTAGATTCCCTCTTCTAGCTTTTAAGGGCACCTGGACTCACATGAATGCTTGTGCACACAATTTAGGACTAAAACAAGTTGGGTTGGAGAGATGGCTCAGTGGTTAAAGGCACTGACTGCTCTTCCAGAAGGTCCTGAGTTCAAATCGCAGCAACCACATGGTGGCTCACAGCCATCTGTAATGAGATCTAACGCCCTCTTCTGGTGGGTGTCTGAAGATGGCTACAATTATTCATATAAGTAAAAATAAATTTTTCTTTCTTTCTTTTTTTTTTTTTCTAGAGCTGACCGAACCCAGGGCCTTTAGGCAAGCTCTCTACCACTGAGCTAAATCCCCAACCCCTAAAAATAATTTTTTTAAAAAAAGGTTAAAATAAATTAAGCAAGCAAACAGACAAAAAAAACCAAAGAAACCCAGGTGTACTGCTTTATCTACAGCCAATGTAATGACAGCAATCCAAGGCAGACAGGCCTGCGTCTTTGGAGGAGAGCCACCCAGAGAAGGCCTCCTCCCAGATTGGCCTTCAGGATTTACCACATCTGTCCTGGTTGAATGCCCCGTGGCGGGCAGTGGGCAGTCTGAGTTCCATCTGCCTAGCTTAGAGATCCGTCCTTTCAGCCAGGCGGGGTCAGTTCTCTGTCCGCTGCTCTGTAGCGGACTCAGTAGCTGGAGCCCGAGAGGCTCCAGCTGGGCAGCTACATCCGGGGTGGGGAAGAGCAGGAAAACCTTACAAGTGCCCCAGGTTTCCCAGCTTGAGAAGGGGGAGCCATGAGTGCTGCCATACTCTCAGGTACTCAACCTGTCCCCAAGGCCTGGAACCAGGAGACTAGAAGGGAGCCTGGGGGGAGGGAGCTACGGAGACGCGCAGGATGGTGAAGTGGGTGTCCTTAAAGGGGGTTTTGGAGAGCCACAGGAGCAGGGCTAGGAGAGGAGAAGCTGACCCTGGGCTCCAGGCAGCAAGTGGAGGCGTGCACAGGACCGGATCGGGTGCCCGCCTCCTCTCGGTGTCCCCTGTGCCTGCAGAGCGCGCCCTAGCCGCGAGGGGGCGACGGCAGTGAGGGCGGCGCGCGCGAGGCGGGGGATTCAAGCGCGTTATAAGGCGCCGACCTGACCGGCCGTGCTCGTTGCTGCCGCCGCCGCCAGCATGGCCTTGACCCGCAGCCCCGTCGGAGCGCGCACGCTGCTCGCCTGCGCCAGCCTGCTCGCCGCTATGGGCCTCGGGGTCCCGGAGTCCGCCGAGCCCGTGGAGACCCATGCGCGCCCGCAGCCGCCCGGGGCCGAGCTGCCCTCCCCGCCAGCCCACAGCCCGCCGGTAAGACACAGCCGTGCCCCACATCTTCCTGTTCCGGGGGGTCCTGAGACGGTGGGGAAGGTGGCACCCCTTGCTGCGCAGTGTCCAATACTGAGGGATACGCCGCTCTCAGGGGCTCAGTGAGACCCAGGGTTGGGTGGATGCGCTCTCTGTACCGTGGCTTTGGCGGCAAAATTCCACCAGGCCGGTAGGAGAGATTGGGAAAGGTGTGAAATGCAGTTAACTTGCTCCTCGTGAGACTGGAAGACTGATGGGAGAGCAGGGCTCTCAGATCTAGTTCCTTTTTGTAAGTGACTGCGTCTGGGAAAGGAGTGATGTAACCAGGCTCTGCCTGTGATCCCTCCCAGGATCTCCACCTGAACTGCTGGGGTGGAGACGCAGGCTAGGGAGGGTGTGGCCAGAGGCCTGGGGAGGGCGGATTGGTAGCCTTCCTTGGAGCGGGTGAGTCCTGTTGGTGAGGGCTCAAGACGAGTTTCAGGGTCTAGTTGTTCGCTCATGCTGTGGGTCAGGCACATGGAAACCCCAGGCCAGAGCTCTTCGGTCCTCAGCATTCCAGGGGCCAACAAAACACCCACTAAGACAGCTGGAGATGGTTACAATACCCCCCTCTGCAAGGTATCCCTGGGTCCTTCCACCATCCCATTTCTGCCTCCTTTGGGTCGGAGTACAAATGTCCCTGTTGTCGGCAGCCCCTCCGCAACCCTAGTCATCAGCCTTCAAAACTTTCACGAGGTTCAGACATCAGGAAGTGGGGAGTAGGCGGGAACTTCCCAGTGAAGTTTTGGCCTTGGACCCTCTTTGAGAGGTGTCACCAGCTCCCCGATAGCTGGAACCCAGCTCCCACTCCAACTCCTGGGGTCCCGGACCAACATGGCTCCATGTATTTCCGGGGTTGCCCTCAAGCCAACAGTGGTCTGAGTCCATACACTGGTGCCCTGGAAGGCTGAGTACACCTGTCCTGACCTGTAATGGAAACCCATCATGGGTCTCCACTGAGGGCATCAAACAGCAAGAAGCACAGAAGCCTCCATCTTCCCCACAGCACCCTGGCCTGCGACACACAAGACACCCATTTGGGTAGTTCTGAGATCCTGGGTCTTTCTGTCAGACACTGGAGTCTATGCCCGTGGCTTCTAAGGCCTCTTGAACCATTAATTGCCTTCCTAGCTGGTAGCCCTACATGGAACTCAGACCATTCGAGGCTCGTTGACTGTCCTATTTGCCAAAGGCCTCTGCCAGGAAACAAGGCCACTCTCAGAGCTTGGATCGTTGGGCCAGTGCTTTAGAAATACTGAAAAAAGTGAAGGTCCCACGCAGTGGTCTAGAGTCTGGTTCCTCTGCCCCACCACGGCTCCCCACAACCTGTGACCCACAGTGGCCCTGAGGCTGATCTCCTCCATACTTCTGACTGTGGAGAGGGACAAAAGGACCTGTTGCCAGCCAGTATTCACATATTCGTAGTCACCTCCTATGGGTGTCTGTGACTGTCAAAGGATAGTGACACTCAAGGAAAAGCAGTATCAAGAAGTATCCCAGAGTACTTGCTCTGGAGCCTGGGCTCTCCTCTTTCATGGGTTGGGGATGGGTGGGACACTACCTCTGAAAACACAGGTGACAAACACAGGTGACAAGAGCCAGGTGCTACCAAGCAAACCAACTGTGGCTGTCTGTGTTCCAGGAGCCCACCATTGCGCATGCACGCAGTGTGGATCCCCGGGATGCTTGGATGCTGTTTGTCAAGCAGAGTGACAAGGGCATCAACAGTAAGAGGAGGAGCAGGACCAAAGCCAGGAGGCTGAAGGTGAGCAGCTTGTCCCCACTACCTCCATGATCCCCCTAGTACCCTTCTCTCCAATAGTAGAAGCCATGGAAAGAAACTGGAACCAGCGAGTCAGGAGTTAGGAGCCTGGTCCCCTTCACTCTGTACCGTCAGGATGCCAGATCCTCCCTAGATTTTCCTTCATGGCCAGAGGGAGAGGCTTGTCCAACATATGCTTAGGAATTGGGGTAGCTTCGGGCTGCTGGAATGATCAGGGATGGGAGCCTCTCAGTATGGCCCTGGCCCGGGGCTGGAAGCTGATGGCTGACTCCTGCATTGAGTTCCTCTAAGAAACTCTGGATCAAGACTGGCCTTCACTATGTGCTCCATTTCCTCTATTGAGGGTCAGCCTTACCTGCCCAGGATCTGCCCCCTTGGCCTGAGAGGTGTGGGGGTGGGGTGGGGTTGGTGGGAGGGGTGGAGTCAGCCCTGCACCCTTAGGCCACCTGGCTTTGCTCAGGCTTCTCTATGCTGGACTTTGCCTCCTTTCCTTAGGTCCTGACCCAGACCAGTATAAACTCCTTCTGGGCCAAGTACAGTGGAGACTTCCTGTTTTGTCCCATGTCAGACTGAGATACAAGTCCCCAGAAGCAGCCTAGGGTGGCCCTTTATCTGGGAATCACATCCAGAGAGGCAGCTGTAGGGTTCTTCTGCATCCAGAGCCTGCCACGCCTTGTGCAACCCCTAAGGAACTCCACATCTGCACAACCCCATCCTTGCCTGTGGCTTTCACTCCCTGCTTGATGACAGAGGAGTATGAGAGCCCTAAGGACTTCCACCAAGGAGGGAAGAGCCCACAGCCAAGGTGGGAGCTCTCCTGCCTGCCTCGCTGTAGGACCCGGCAGCGGAATCATCCATGCCTGCCCCTCAAATGTTCTTAACACCTACCTTCCCTTCCAGCTTGGCCTGCCAGGACCCCCAGGGCCACCAGGTCCTCAGGGCCCCCCAGGCCCCTTTATCCCATCTGAGGTTCTGCTGAAGGAGTTCCAGCTGTTGCTGACAGGTAAGGGTGCCACCCGGTGGGCACATGTTCTGGTGCAGGCCAACCAGCAGGGCATCTCTAGAGGATAAAGTTCAGTACCAGCCAACACCTGCTATATTGCTTCCCTGTTGGCAGCCCTACCTGCCATGAGGGGTTGGGGGGAACCCGTGGGTAGGAGAAATGTGGCAGGTAGAAGCTTCAGGGAGGAAGGCCTTTTATTGTTCTTGACTGGGAACCAGCCCTGCAGCCCGCTGCTGGGGAGTGGCTGTCACTATCTTCTGCAAGTGACTGTACTATAGGGAACTCCAGGAGCCCTTTCCTGCTTCCATGCCACGGCTTGTTTGGTTTTAAATAAGCCTCCAGAGGGTAACGAACCTTTACGTTTCTTCCGGTGTAGCCACAATAAGTATTTATATACAACTTTCCCAAAAAATACGTGTGTGGCAGAGGGTGAGCTTGGCAAACAAGGGTGCTGGATATGCACTTGCTGGAGCTTGTGTCCGATGGTTTGAAGGCAAACTGGCAGCTGCCAGGTCAGGCATTAATGTCCCCAGGACCTCCAGTCTTAGTCACCACACTCTAACGCCACGGGCTGGTGAGTAGAGTGGTCCACTCCGCTTCATGTCAGGTGCAGTACGGCAGCGAGAGAGCACCGATCCAGAGCACTGCACCAGAGATCTCACTACACTAGCCTCGGGGAGCCCTTCCCGTGTCCCAGCCGCCCGGGAGCTTGATAGCCAGGACCCAGGGGCCGTGTTAGCTCTGCTGGCTGCGACCTTGGCCCAGGGCCCGCGGGCACCACGTGTGGAGGCCGCGTTCCACTGTCGCTTGCGCCGGGATGTGCAGGTGGAACGGCGTGCGCTGCACGAGCTTGGGGTCTACTACCTGGTAAGTGGGGATGCAGCTGGCTGGGTGGAGCAGGGTGGGACCTAGGGTGACCTCATCTGTGTGCTCCCATAGCCCGAAGTTGAGGGAGCCTTCCGCCGGGGCCCAGGCTTGAACCTGACCAGCGGCCAGTACACCGCACCTGTGGCTGGCTTCTATGCGCTCGCTGCCACGCTGCACGTGGGTGAGGTCTGGGGCGTGGCAATGGGGGGGACCGCCCACTGCCCTGGCCATGCCAGGGTACACGTGACCACTATGACCCGTCTTCCCCACAGCACTCACCGAGCAGCCAAGAAAGGGACCACCACGACCCCGGGACCGTCTACGCCTGCTGATCTGCATCCAGTCTCTCTGCCAGCACAACGCGTGAGTGAGCGCTGCAGCCTGGCCCTTTCTAGTGTAAAGATGTCTTCATTTCTACTACCACTGGGGCATGGGGGACCTTGACCCCCATCCTACCCTAACTCCTTCCTAGGACACATGACACAGGTCCTTCTTGATTCCAGGACTCTCACTCAGAGGACAGAGGGACAGACATATCTGTAGGGGCCTTCTGTGGAATTCCATGAGTCCTTCTTTGGCCACTCTCCCACTCCTCACCTGTGAATTTGCCCCATGACTTTTATTGCTTATCGCTGTTGGTGCCCACCCCGTGTGCCTCATTTGGTCCATGAGAACAGGGACTGTGGCCCTCTGCCTGGTACCTGGAACAGGCACAGGGCAGATGCCCTGCATAGTTGGAGGAGGTGTGAATGAAGGGGGGGGGGGGTCGTCTTTAGACTTCCTGAATCTATTGGTTTTCTGTGTCACCTGCTGCCTCCCATCTTGGTTTCCCATCGGAGAACCAGGCTTTTCTGGCCTTGCATGGTTCTGGCCTTTCCTGTCTTTCCTCCAGAGGACCCAGGTTCAAGCACTACCTCCTAGGGATGATGGCTCTGGACCTAGTACTTTACTGCTTATGGTGTTGACCACTGAATGACTGCTGCTGAGTGCACTGAGTGAAGCCAGTGAGGCCTGGGGACAGGCTGACTCTTTCTGTCTTGGGTGCAGCTCCCTGGAGACGGTGATGGGGCTGGAGAACAGCAGCGAGCTCTTCACCATCTCAGTAAATGGTGTCCTCTACCTACAGGTGTGTGGGGCTGTGGTGACAATGTGGGGAGGAGGTGTGTGTGTGTGGGGGGGGTATTGGTAGATGCTCTGGGCCATTGGCATAGCACTTCAGACACACCCAAGTGCTGGTGTTGGCTTGAGAAGAGCAGAGCTTCAGGTCACATTCTCCCTCCAACTCTTGTCCCCCAGCCTGTGTTGGTGGGGGCACAGAACTTGATGAGGCCTGAGCCCCTGGGACTGTGGGAGGCCCAAGAGTTATGTTCTATGTGGAACCTCAGTGATGGCCTCTTTTATCACTGTGGTTGGGATTTACTAGAAAGTAAAGAGGTGTATGGAGTGCTCACATAGTTCTGTTGAGCTCCAGGGTGGGTGGCATGGCTCAAGCCAGCTATAGTGCTCTTAGCATGAGTTCCATTGAACTCAAAGGATACATACTACATGTGGGTCCTCAGAAGCGACTTCCGTGGGTGGATCTCAGTCCTTATTCTGGCAGTTACCAGGGAACATGATGCCAAGGATATGTGGACCACATTGGGGCAGCCAGAGCAGAGTAATGCTCATGATGGCCCTACAGGCCACAGCAGGCCTGACACAAGCTCTGTGGCAGAGGAACCTGTTGGCCTCTTAAACCTGCCTTGGGCCCTGAGCAGGAGCTTGCTCCCATACACTGAGACAGGAACACTGGAGAGCAATAGAGTAAGAGCCAGATGTATGGGGTGTGAGTGCGAGACTATCCAACACTGGCTCTGAACTAAGGTGTGGTCTTCTCCCATGTGGGGCAGAGTAGGCCACAGTATGGACGTGACTCATGTTGAGCACTGCAGGCTTCCTAGGGTCTTTGCTGCAGGGCCAGCCAGGTAACTGACATATGCTCTTCCCTCCAGACAGGACACTACACTTCCGTCTTCTTGGACAATGCCAGTGGCTCCTCCCTCATGGTTCGAAGTGGCTCTCACTTCAGTGCTATCCTCCTGGGCCTGTGAGTAGCTGCTGCAGGCTCTTACCCGTACCAAGCAGAGTCATGACAGTGGCCCTATGCACAAGGAAGCCCATTGACCTCTGCACACATTGGCCATCGCAATACCTCTTAGCACAGCCACTGCATTCCTGCAGAAGTGATGTAAGCTGGCTCTCCCAGAAACAGCAGCATTTGTGAAAATCCTAAGCCCTGCCTGCTTGGCTCTTCTGGGGCCATCTGGCATACTCGGTAGTACTTGCTCTAACCCCGGCTGCAGAGCTGGCATCCTTGTAGCTCTAAACAGGCTGAAATTCCTTCCAGTGGCCCAGCAAACTAGCCAGGCCACTCACTACTGGAACAACTCAGCCTGCACAGGGCAGGGCTATAGGGAAATGACTGTAGGTCCTTAGTGCGTAAGAGGGAAGCCCAGATCTTCTTGGACCATACACTGTCTACCTGGGTTCCTATCCTGGAGCATTTTCTATGTCTCTGTCTACAGTACAGCCTCAGGGACCTAGGGACTTCAGAAGCCAGTGATCCTAGGCCTGGCACCAGTTTCTGTGTCTGGGGTGAGCAAGATGAACTGCAGACGCCTGGTGAGCACCCTAACATACTGGAGCTGTACTCCTCTGCCATCCCTCTCATGGACAAGGCCATCCTTATCCTCTACAAAGGCTACCAACCAACTTCCCAACCTGAGGCTCTGGCTCACTGCTAGGGCCCACACACTAAACAAAGTTTGAGCAGTTATGCACACAGGGCACCTGCTCACAAATTTCTCTCCTGAGACTCCATTGCAAAGGGGGTGGTCTGGCTGAATGGGCAGCTTGGTGAGGGAGAAGCTGGCAGAGGGCTCTCCCCATGAGAAGTTGCAGGGCTGCCAGCCGGCAGCTTGTTTCAGTGCAGTTTTCCCATTCTTAACAAAATGTGGGACCAGCCTCTAATAGGCAGTGGAGAGGACTGGGCCCTCCAAGTCCCGATGGCCTACTGGTGAAGGCCATATCTTCACATATCTTACCTTCCAACAACTGCTACCCAGCAACTTAAACTGGTAAAAAAGCTGACAACCAGCACACCACACCCACTGGCTTTGGGATCTCCTGGCCTAGCGGGAGTGCTCAAGCCCAGGACAGAGGGGACAGCTCCAGTTGCTTCATCTTTCAGCTGATGCCAAAATGAGGCTACCATGCCAGAACACCCTTCTATAATCAGACCTGTCCCCAAATCAGGCTGCCAACACAGAGCAAAGGTGCCTGGGGGACTGTCCGTGAGCAGGCCTGGCCTGATTCTCAGTACGGCTGGTACCCACCCTACCAGGAAGCACTGTGCTGGCCTGGGTCCTGACTCCCTGGCACTCTGATAAGGACATAAGGTGGACACACCCCACCCTTCTCTGGATTTCACTTTGTATCCAGTGGGCACAGACATGTTAGTGATGTTATCTTCTACCCTTGAGAAAGCCACATACGCACATATCTTACCTTCCAACAACTGTGCTACCCAGCAACTTAAAAGTATTTATTGAGTTATACTGCTAGGCAGAATGTATTTATGTAACGGATTACACAAAGCCGTAACAACGAAAGGCAGACTCGAGAAGCATGACCTTCTCTTTCCAGTTCACCTCACCAAAGACCATGAGGGGTAAGCTCTGGAAAGTCAGGGAGAAATACCTTTAGTCTTGGGACTCTCATTGAATGTAGGAGAGGCTCTCACTAACCAGGAAGGCCACAGTGCCAAGAGATGCCCAGACAGAAGCACTTGGGGACATGGGTCACGGCGTATGGGGCACTGAATGATTCCTGGGTTGCTATAAGAAATTGCTAAATTAAACTGTTCGCTTTCTGATGAGTTGGTGTTCTCTGTATGCCAGGCCTGATCTCCAAGCAGGACTGCTATCTCTCATTCCCTGTGGATGGGGTGGGACTGATTGAAGTTACTTAAAATGTATTTGAACTACATTTATTTGGGAGGTGCAGATATGGAGATCAGATGACAAGCACGCAGATGGCTCTCTTCCTTTGTGGGTCCTGGAGACTGAATCTGGTGCTTAGGCCCGACAGGAAGTACCTTTAGCAGCTGAACAAGCTCACTGGGCCCACGGTGTTATTTTGAAAAGGCTTTATTCCTCTTTGTGTGTAGTACATGCAGAGGTCAACTAGGGTGTTCCTCAGGAGCCAAGCACTTTGTTTTATGGAGACAGGATCTCACTAGGTCCCAGATGCAAGGACCCCATTTCAGCCTCACCTCCTGCCAGAAATGTGTTCTGTACAGAAAACTGCACAGAGCCTGATGATCATCCTGTCATCCTACTGCAAGGTCCCACTTCCCCGAAGGGTCACAATGAGAGCAAGAGCCTGTGAACTACTAACAGGTCATCATGAGCTTGTCCAAGATGCCCATGATGGTTCTGCAAGGACAGACTCAGAGCACATTCTAAAGCAAACACAGTTAACCAGGACCAGTCACTCAAATAACTAGGAAAAAAAGAAACCTTTATTTACAACCATGGAAGTCCCACAGGAGTACACAGCGTGCACAAACAAACTGAACCTGCAAGTGAAGAGCACAGTCAGTGTGCTGGCCTCAGTGTCCTATCCTCACCACCATCACCGTCACGTTGTCTGCCGAGCCCCGCTGCACTGCCTTGTTAGCCAGCCTGTTGCATGCAGCTTCATAGCGGGCATCAACAGCAGGCTTCCCTTCTCGGGTCTGGATCTTGTCATCCTACCAAAGGGATGGGATCTGAGTAAACGGCACCAGCCTGTCCCTAGCACAGGCTGGCAGGACAGTGACCGGTGAGCTCCACAACAGGGCTTATGCTGACAGAGCCATAGATTACTCTTGACACAGGGATCACGGGGCTATGGAAACAAAGCAGCTGAGACAAGTGGCACACCCTCTAAGATGTCTCACCTCAAGGCAGGACAAGATGAAGTTCACAGCTTCTTCTGGGGTAAAGACCTTGAAGAGCCCGTCGCAAGCCAGCAAAATGAACCTAAGATACAAGGAAGAAAGAAGGGTCTCAGCCACAAGCTCCTGAACAAAAGGTGACCTGAGAGTTCAGTGAGGAGTGGCTGGCTGCCCAGTGTTAGGAAAACCCTGGTCCACTCAGAACCCCCAAAATAAAAAGAATAATGGCACACATATGTGTAATCTCAGTCCTCTGGAGGTAAAGAGAGGGTCATTCTGGCTACACAGCAAGTTTGACTCCAGTAGGGCTACAGGATATGTTGTCTCAAAAGACCCAAACCAACCAGGCTTGATTGGGAAGCCTTTAGTTCCAGTGCTCAGCTGGCAGAGGCAGGAGGATCTCAAGGCCAGCCTGGTATATATAGTGAGACATTGTCTCAAAAAGTAAAACAAGGGGCTGGAGAGATGGCTCAGTAGTTGGGAGTACTGACTGATCTTACAGAGAACCCAGGTTCAATTCCCAGCACCCACTTGGCAGCTCACAATTGTAACTCCAGGATCTGACACCCTCACACAGACATATTGCAGGCAAAACATCAATGCACATAAAAAATTAATTAATTAACTAATTAATTAAAAAACCAAATTAAGCAAAATCCTCAAAACCAATCCAGTAGCACTGTGCCTGTCCAACAACTTAATGGCTAAGAAAAATTTTAAAGCAATAGAATTTGTGTAAGGAAGTTGAAGCTCTTTAAAGTGAGTTGTGGTTTAAGGAGGGAAGCTGTCTACCACAAGAGGGACGTTTTCCCCACCCAAGTAGACTCACAGAGATCTCAGAATGAGATGCTGCACTCTGGTACCGTAGGGACCACCATGGCAGCAGGTGTGTAGTGAACTCGGATGGAGAGCTAAGAGCAAGCACCCTTGGGAAGCATCCATTGTTGGTGGTGCTTCACTGAGGGTCTGAGATCTCAGAGTGGTACCCCCACTTTCTGGTCTGAACACAGCTCACTGTTCCTGAGATGTCCAGAGGAAGCCTCTGAGCATCTATGTTTTGTTGTGAAAGCCACTGCTCCCTTGGCCTGACTTAAAAAAAATAGCTACCTGCTTTTGTTTCTTAGCCTGTCTAGAGCCTCCATTTTCTGGCAGGGCACATACCTAGCCATATTTTGTGAGCACACAACCTGAGGTTGAGACATGGTGGGGACAAGTCTAAGCAGGTTACTCTTTCCAGTATTTTTCAGTCAGACTCAGAATAGTTAATCACACAGACATGTGCTTAGCACAGCACTGTCACTACACACTGCTGTCATAGTTGTCCTTATGGTGCCATGCTATGAGAGCACAGAAGAGCCCAGGCAGACAGCCTGTCCTAATCTAGGGCAGAGAATGCCATTAACCCTATAAGAAACCTCCAGAAACACACTCCAAGACCCCAGGATAACTGAGAATGTGGCCTAGGCAGGCAGGTTTCAGAGCATGGCTCCTCCCTGCAGGCCTAGGGGCTGTGCCTAGAGGCTGCCATGGCCTCTACGCTCTGCCACCCACCCCCCTTAAGCTCAGTTCTGTTTTCCTGAGCTCCTTCCATTCCTTCTGCTCATAGTTTGGCTTGGCCTTCCCCATCCTGCTAGGTCAGGAGAGCTGTTGCCCGTAGCCACTCTTGCTAGGTTCCCTGGACTACCCTCACAAGCCTGTGCCTGGTCTTGATCTACCTGCAACAGAAGTCTCTTTCTCAGCCACTTAGGCCTTGATCCTATGATTTTATACATTTATAAACTAAAACTCAAATACCCTGGCAACCCCACAGATTCTGCTCAATCTGTCCCCAGAACTTCTTCCCACTTTCCCCTCCATCCACCAATCCCTAGCCACCACTGCTAGCACAGGCCTGGCTGTTTCACATTATACTTGGATGAGCTGATATGGTCTGGATAGTCCCTCTGGAATGGATGTCTCTCCCCAACACTAAATCCTCCTGCACAACTCCTACACTCCTGTGATAAAGCAAGCATCTATCTCATTTGCTTCCTGACCACCATGGACTCCATGAAACCAGAACCCACAGGTGTCTGTCTCTGTACCACAGGGCCAGGCACACTACACCCCCCCCAACTTCCCCCAGCAAATGCAAACACAGATTGAAGGAAAGTCAGCAAGAGAAATGAGTCCCTGTCTGTGTATACCCACACTTTTGGTGACCATTTGCTTTTACCTGTCATTGGGAGTCAGCTGGCAGCGTCTGATATCAGGCACAGATGTGACCCCACAACGCTTGTACTGCCCATCTCCAATGGAGCGAGATACCTCCAGCACGCCCAAGACACGCCCATCTCTAAAATGAGGGGAATAAGTCAGACTGTCAGACTCTCACTTGACTGGTCACAGGTCCCTGAAAGCAGAAACTGAGAGGCCACGATAGCTGAGTCTGACATTTCTTTTTGTTTAGTTTTTTTGAGACAGGGCTTCTTTGTGTAGTCCTGGCTGTCCTCTCAAGAGGTCCACATGCCTCCATCCTGAGTGCTGGGATCAAAGGCATTCACCACCACCACTCAGCTATCCTAACATTTCTTTATCTCAGGTGAGGCACAGATACAAACCTGGTCATTCAGGTCTTGCAACCCTCCAGGATGGGGACTACACAGCTATACACTGGCAGCAACAATGGGCACCATCCAACCTAACTGCTGATGGACTCAGCAGTGAATCTTACCACAATGCCTGTACCCCTTCCCCAATTTCCCATGCCCAGTTATTCTGACAAGACAGTATGAGTCCTAAGCCCCTTAAAGACTACACACACAGCCTCTGTTAAGATGGCCAGGAAAGCGGGTGGTACGCATCCTAACTGTTGAAGCTAGGCTCAGAGGCTGTCTACCGCTATGACTCCTAGCTGCTGAAGCACATTCACATCAGCAGGGCTACAATCTCTCTCACTCAAACTTTTTAGTGAAGGAAAAAACAGATGACTTGTAAATAGAAGAGGTACCTTAGGCAGACACTATGATCACAGAGAACCAGTGTGGAGTGCCACTGCCCCAAGAACCATGCTAGCCCAGGCTCTCATATAGACTCCCTGAACTCTGACATCATTTTTAAGACTTACTAAATGCCAAAGCAGTGTGGAGGTTTAGCAGCCTTGAGGTTCCTAAGTCACAAATGAGAAGCTATACAGAGAGATAGGTGGGACAGGAAGTTCCTCCTGAGCTGGTGCTACGGTTCTGGAGGCAGGACTGAGCCCAGCCTTAATTCCAGTCACCGCCAGTGACTCAGTTCAGCCGCCTTGAATGTATGTTTTTTAATCCCTAAAGATTTCTGCTGGCTCCTGGGGAAAACAGCATTCTAGAATACAAATTATTAAACAGAGCTGGAGTAATGGAAGTGCCTAGGAGCAGTATTGCAGGAACAGCAGTGGTACTTGGCTTGGGAGCACCCATATAGGAAGCTGCCCCAAACTTAAGAGCCATGAGAGAACCCCTTCTGCAGCTCTCAGATCTTAGAAATGTGTAGAGCCTTCCTACTCCACTTCTCAAAAGCTAAGCCTCCTGCTCTTCCTGGGTCTGGGTCTCATCTGGCTCCTGAAGAAAGTAGGCAACCACTGACTCCTTTAGCATGTGGGAAGAGGGGAAGAACGCTCCACCCTGGAGAACAGCAGCCCAAAGCCAGTGTGTGAACACTAGTTAGATATAGCTATAAGCTCTGGTCCCCAAGGACCATGACACTAGTACTTAGCTCAGTCCCAGGTGCACGATGCTGATGGACTGCCAGGTCAGTGTCTTCAGAAAGCCTGCCAGGCTGGACCCTTCCTTGTGAAAGAAAAGCAAACCTCTCTTTATGTTCCCAGATGAAGCCCTGCTGCACACTGCCTTCATTGTAATGAATGCGCACTAACAGGCTAGTCTTTATGTCATCTGTCAATGGACACCACAATGCTGCCCCCTTGTGGCTACTGTTAAGGTGCTGTAGCAATGGTTCTCAACCCTCCTAATGTTGAGAGCCTTTTAGTACAGTTCCTCAGGTTGTGGTGACGCCCAGTCATAAAATTATTTTGTTGGTACTTCATAACTGATTTTGATACTGTTATGAGCCCTAATGCAAACATCTGATATTCGACCCCTCTGAAAGGGCCGTTCAACAGCCCAAAGGGATCATGACCCAAGGTTTAGGAAGTGCTGTTGTGCAGGAATCTGATCCTGTGTGAGCCCATGCATCCTGGAAGAAGTGCAGTCTCCACAGTGGCTGCCTCTCAATCCTCAGCAGCAGTGCACAAAGCCTCCCAGCTCTCCGACAACTTAAGAAGAGAAAGCCTTCAAACTTCAACTTCAAAACATCACAGGAGCTTAGCTAAAAGGAGATTCTTGACCATTTATCTCCAACAGAACAAAAAAACTTAGAGGACAAATTATTGAAAGAACCAGAAGACGTTTGTGGTCACATTTAGCCTCTGGTCACATGGCTTCTGAAGACAGTGCTGAGTGACTGAGGCAGCAGAGCAGCCAGACCCAGCCCTCTGTGTCAACAACAGCACACTCTGAAGGCCTCCCTGTATAAACTGAGTTTTGAGAGAGTGCCTGACCACACTGCACAGGTGGACCTTGAACTCCTGAACTGAAATATCCTCCTGCCTCAGCCTCCTAAGTACCTGAAACTACAAGTATTCCCATACCTAACTCTGGTCTACTAACCACCAAAGATTTTCTCTCTGGAAACTCTAATTCATTCAGTGCCACAGAGGGCAGTATATAAACTGGGCATGCTAAGGCAGGCCAATAATTCCAGAAGTGAGGAGCCGGAGGCAGGAAAATCAGAAGTGTAAGGCCAGCTTTGGCTATAGACCGAGGTGAGGCCAGCCGGGGCTAGATGAGACCCTGCACAAAAACCAAACAAGGACAGTGTGAGAAGCTTCACAGACACACCGAAAATAGTTGGGTGGTAAGTATTGACTTGAGACAGGTTCTGTCTTTCTGTTCAGCCAGGCACTTTCTACCTTTACTGAGGCACAGATGAGCTAAGTTATCCATGTGCACTGCCAGACCTCAGGATGGACCTTACTATGCACATTTGTCCTGAGTCCCGGGACTCCCATATGCCCTGGTACCTGACGTTCCCTCCGGCCTTCTGTATCCTCATGCGCTCCTCATACTGAGTTGGGTTGTGCTCTTTGCTGAGGCTTAAGGCTGCGTGTTTTTGACTTTCCTCATTATATCGACACAGGATTGCCTGGGAAGACAGACCACAAAGCCTGGACTTCAGTGAGCAGCATCTAGGACTCTCAGTAGAAGGGAGACTTGCAGTGACGTCACACTCAGCTGCCTGCGACATACAGAAGCTCAGAGAATCCAGCATCAAAGAAATAGCAAATAGGAAAGTTGTTCTCATTCTCAGGGTGAGAAATCCCCAGTTTTGGTATCAATTGTGGCATAAGCCTTACTGGCTGACTGTAGCCAATCTCTCAAATGGCCATTGTTGGTGGCATCAGTGACAAAGACGGGAGGCATTTAACAAATAACATGGCCAAAGTCAGAAGTCTGTAAGTTTATCTACGAGAGGTGAGGATATGGGCAAGCACACACCACTCCCTGTGTGCTCCCATGACCATGGTTACTGTGTTTCACAGAGGACACTGAAGCCCAGGAGTATTTGCCTAAAGTCACATGAAGAACCAGGGTTCATACTGGGCCTGGGTTTGAAGAATTTGGGGGAGGGGGAAATGACATATTTTTCCTCCTGGTTTGAGTCACTTGTTCAAGAACGTATATACTTATATACAAGAACTTGTCTACAGAGGCTCCTAGGGACATCCCGAGGACAGGCTGTCACCTCAGTTTACAGCTGCATTCCTAGTGATGAGTACCAGCCCTAAGCACTGGAGGAATTGTAGAGGCTGCTTAGTGTGAGTGGTCACTGGCAACTGAAGGACACAGGGCTGGGTGGAAAAGCAGCATGCTTGAACATAAGGCCACTCCCTACACCACCTGACCTGTCTGACCCTAGGGTCCTGTGCTGCAGATGTGCTTGGCCTTGGACTTCCCTTTCACAGCTTTTAAGCTACTCTGTGCAGTCAAAACGCCTTGGAAAGGTGGAATTAATACTTTCATTCAATACCAACCAGGTCAGAAAAACGAAGATCTAAGTTACTCACACACAGATTTCATTCCAAACCACAGCATCACTTAACAGTATGCCAAAACAAAACAACTAAACAAAAACCCTATTGAGGGGCGGGGGGAGAGAATCTCCGTGTTAAAACAGACAGCTCAGGGTCCTCTGGGAGAACAGACTGCCCTTGCTCAGCTGTTGATTCCTTCCCAGGTGCACACTGGAACACTCTTTGCAACCCCACTAGAAGGCCCAACCAGCCACCACCACTTTAACTTGAAGTTCTCTCCTTGAGACATGCTGTCACCTAAGCAGGTGGCTCAGAGCCACATACCCGACTATCTCCAAGGTTGGCGATATACAGGATGTTGTCCACAGCCAGGACACACGTGGCAGTGGACCCGTCTTTCCAGGCAGGCTTCCTGGGGAAACACATCAGAAACGCAGTCACCACTACTGGCGAATGCCCAGAGACTAACTTATAGAGCTAAGCAGCAAGTCTGCCAGGCTAAAACAGATTGTATCCTTTGAACTACTCCACAGTTTGGATAAGGGTAGTGTCCCCAGTTGCTCTTATGTCAAGGTTGGGATCCCATGGTGACACTATTAGGAAGTACTGTGGACCCTCTAGGAGATGGGACCATTCGAGAGATCTTAGGTCACTGTGAAAGTTCCACATGAGGAGCTGTGGGATCTTACTGCAAATCCCTTCAAGGGGGCTGTGGGACTCGGGCCCATTTTCCCCATCTCTTGCTGTCTGGCTCAGAGATGAGCACACATGCTAATACTCACTGACACCATGATATGCCACTCGAATCAAAGGGCCAAACTAACTGGGCTGCACTATGCTGTGCCTCAAGTCCAGAACAGTAAGCTGAAACAAAGCTCTTTATTTTGGGTGTAGAGGGGCCACACACACCTTTGGTTCTCTCCAGAGGCAGGCAGAACTTTTCAGTTTGAGGCCAGCCAGGGATACACAGTAAAACCCTCTCTCAAAACTAAAAACAAACACCAAACAATTCTCCCTAACATACCCCAAGTCAAGGGCTTTCATTACTGTGATGCAAAGATACACACATCTTTTTTCCCCCCTTCTTATATGTATGAGTGTCTTGCCTGCATTTATTCAAGTGCATACCTGCTGCTCCTGGAGACCAGAAGAGGACATTAGATCCCTTGGAACTGGAGTTGGGGGAAACTGTGAGCCACCATGGCAGTGTGAGAAACTGAAGCTGGGTCCTCTGGAAGAGCAACCTGTACTTCTTAACCACTGAACCATCTCTACGGCTCCAACAAACATTTTTCTAAAAATCATTTTTTTCTGCTTTTTAAAATTTATTTACTTAAAAGAATATTATTGTATGTGTGTACATGGTATGTGTGTACATGCTGTGCATGTGTGTGGAGGGAGTATCTCCTTTTACCCCTATGGAATTGAACTCAGAGCAAGAGAATTAGTGGCAATCATCCTGACTGGCTTCCCACTGGCTCCACATCCTTCTTAATTAATGGTTGTAAGAGCTCACACATGGTGCTGGGTACTCCTGAGACAGAAAGCATTGTGCTAAACACTATCACAAGACCTGAAGTGCTCAGGAAAACACCACGCATTGAGCATTCTGCATGGAGTTATACTCACTGGCTTGAAGCCTGTTTCAGGAATTCTTCATCCGTGTGCTTAAAAGTATCTAGCAGGCACCTCTTTACCGTCTTCTCCACACTGATTACATCTCCTGGTAGAGAAGGGTCAAACAGAGTCATCTTTCAAAAGGAGAAGGCTGCTGCCCACTCTGGTTCTGTTGGTTGTTTTCACATATAAACTTTTTTCTAAGCATGTCCTTGTCAACAATCTATTTCCTCACCTGTAGGAGCGCCATGAAAACTCAGTTGTACTGGTTTCCCCAGCATGGAGGCAGACAAGACACTAACCATATTCCAGACACTTAACAAGAAGCTAAGAAATGATGCTTTAATCACACATCCTCTTCGGACCCCTAAGTTTAAAAGCCAAAGACTTTTTTTTTTTTTTTTTGGTGACAGTGTCTTATGTAGCTCAGGCTGGCTGCAAATTCACTGTGCAGCTGAAAATGATTTCTGACCTGATCTGCCTCATGAACCATAATACCCAGTCTACATGGTCCTGAGGGTTGAATCAGGGCCTCATGCATGCTATTCAGGTAAACTATCAACTGTGCAATATCCCAAACCCACCAACGACTTTCTGCCGAAGCAGAAACCCAATCTGACAGAGCCAGCCATGCAAACTACAGAGGCAAGTCCACTGTCCACAGATTCAGGCCTCACGCTCACCTTTAGGAAACTTCCTGATTAAGTTCTGGTGCAAATTCTGTGCAGCAAATTTCGAGGCTCGAATCCCTCCATGTCCATCAAACACAGCAAAGTATGAAACCCGAGTACTAGAAGAACAAATTAAAAGTTAATTATATTTTTAAAACAATGACCACACCCCTTCACTGACCCTTGCTTTACTGAGTTTTAAGATGGGAGCTCCATATTTAGCCCAGTCTGGCCTCCAATTATAGACCTTTGTGCCCCTGCGCAGGTGTGTTGAGATTACACGTAGGTAATTTCACCACAGGAAGCTTCATTAAAGCTTTGAAGTCTCACCTCAAGCAATGAACATGAAATTCACATGTTGAGGTCATCAGTCACACTGACATGTGGAGAAAGGTATTTAAGAGATTTAAGTAAGTTTCATCCATTCTAATTGTTAGAAACTCAAATTTGAGTCCAGTATAGTAGCTCACACCTGCTATCCCAGATCATAGGAGGCTGGGGCATGAGAAATGCTAAAATTGTGAGTTCAAGATCTGCCTGGCCTACTGAGGGAGACCCTATCTTAAGACCCTATCTTAAAAACTAAGAGGACTGAAGAGATGGCTCAGTAGTTAACAGCACTTACTGCTCTTACAGAAGACCCAGGTTCAGTTACCAGCATCCATTACTCCAGTTCCAGAAAAAATTCAAAGCCCTCTTCTGACCTCTCTGGAAACCAAGCATGCATGTGGTGCATATACATACATGAAGGTAAAAATTTAGACACATAAAATAAATAAAATTTATAAACTAAGCTATATAATTTCTCAGTGAAATTAGAATTCAGAACTTTTATCCCATTTAAATCAGTCTTTGTTAAACAAATGAAAAACATTACTCATCCAAGACTCTTGTCAAAAATGTTCATAAGAACAAGGGAGAAGGGCTGGTGAGATGGCTCAGAGGGTAAGAGCACTGACTGCTCTACCAAAGGTCCTGAGTTCAAATCCCAACAACCACATGGTGGCTCACAACCACCCATAATGAGGCCTGACACCCTCTTCTGGTGTGTCTGAAGACAGCTACAGTGTACTTAATTATAATAATAAATAAATCTTAAAAAAAAAAAAAGGGAGAAGTTCCAGGATTGTTGTTTAAGTGTTGATTAATATTTATCTTCAAAGCTTATGCTGATTTTCTTATTGCTATTTCCTACCAACTTTTGTCAGAAACCCACATAAATGGTAAAAGCCATTAAAAAAATTGGAGGCAAAGCTGGGCGGTAGTGGCACACATCTTTAATCCCAGCACTTGGGTGGCAGAGACAGGCGGATTTCTGAATTCGAGGCTAGCCAGGTCTCCAGAGTGAATTCCAGGACAGCAAGGGATATACAGAGAAACCCTGTCTTGAAAAACCAAAAAAAAAAAAAATTGGAGGCAGATGTGGTAGCACACGGCTTTAATCCCAGCACCTGGGAGGCAGAGGCAGGTGGATCTCTGTGAGTTCAAGTGCAGCTTAGTCTACATATTGAGCCACCTAAGGTTACATAGTGCTACCATGCCTCCAAAAAATAATAGATGGGTAGCCGGGTAAAAAGTCTGGTCAATTCCTGGTACCCATGCAATGGTGGATAGAGAAAACCAACCACACAAAATTATCCACTGACAACTACACAGGCACCATGTCATGTATGTACCTTCCACCTCCATCATAAATGCACATAATAATTTTACTTTAAAAACTGCATCAGAAAGAAAACTATGAGAAATGACATTTAGGGTTAAGATCAACTTTTTTTTCAAACTTCTTTGCATTCCTTTGATCAGTAAGAGCGGTTCCACGTTTGCACCACTTTCTTTCTTCCAGGCCATTTTGACTATTTTGGTTTTTCTGGGCCCTTACTATCTATCTTATAAGACATTATGAGCCATGAGAAAACAAGTCTCATCTGGCTTACAACTTGGAACCTGTCACTGTGCAACTGGTGTTATCTGGGGATACTTCTTAAGGCTCTTTCCTGGCTTTGAACCCACCATGTTCTTGTCCTGTCATGATTGTTGGCTCTGCAGCAGCCATAATGATGCTGGATGGGAGCTGTTAGCACACTGTATGTTAATGAACAACTAGTGTCAGGGAAAATCACAACATGCACATTATGCAATTCTCAATTATAGAAATTACAGATGAAATATATAACTATGCAATGTATATAAAAGGATGTTGGGCGTCATGCAATGTGCTACTGTCTGCTTGTTTCTTCTGGGTCTGAGAACTGATCTGAGGCTTTAGTTCCATGTGTGTACCGCTTTCTTTTTTCTTCCAGGTCATTTTGACTATTTTGGTCTTCCCGGGCCCTTACTATCTGTCTGTACAGCCTCTCCCAATGCCAAAGGCTCTGCTGGGTCTGTTCTGGAGGGAGGCAGAGCCTTTTTGGTAGTTCTAAGGCTTTCCAAGAACTCAACATCCACTGAGTGCTGGGAGTCAGGATAGGATGACAAGCATGTACCACCACACTCACACTTCCTGCAGACTTTACTCAGCAGCTTTCAATCCATCCACTCTCTAGGACACAGAGTGACAGCACTCAGCCCGAAGCTGATCAGTCTCTGTGAGAGTACACTACATGAAGTCCATCGCAGGGAAGGCAGTTCTCACTCAGCCACACTCAGGTGCAACCCCGAGGAAGTTTAGGCTGGTCAAATCTTTGCTGAGGGGCAGTCCCGTGTTTAGCAATATTCTTGTCTCTACCCACCAAATACCAATAGCCACGGCCTGCTCCACTGCGACACAAAAATATCCTCAGATAGTAACAACTATCTCAAAAATATTCTCCCCTCTAAGATCCACTGATGAAAAAGGCAGGTTACTCATGGCACCAGTCTTTCTTGAAGAAGCATCTTCACACAGTCCAAGCCTTAGAACAGAGGAGAAATGAACATTCATCAAGCTTGCTAGAATGTAAACACTCACATGAGAGATGATGGAGGATTACACTCCTGAGTGATATCATTCAGGATGACATGGGCATCCTGCATCTCCTCCCTCTCACCCTTCCGCTCTGCCACATAGCCTTTCAGACCAAAGATCACCGAAGAGGCTGAGGAAAAAAAAACAAAAAGCCAATACAAAACTGTGCCTTATGCTACAGCATAAGATGCCCTAGTCCCAGAGCAAATAAGAGATACTATGGCAGCCTTGCTCAGCAATATCACCGTGGTACAAATAAGCAATATTCCCTCCAGGCATTTCCCTGTAGCCACAATTCAGAGTTCTGCTAGAAAAACTGGAGCTGTGACAGACATGTGAGCTCCACCTAAGGAGATCAGAGTCAAGGAAGTGCTGTCTCACACAAAGGTAGGACTAAGGATCAGGGAAAAAAGATCCCCAAGGAGAAATTTAATCTGGTGACAATTTAATGATGATATAAAAACTCCCATTTCTAAAAACTTCCAATCAGTAGAGTTGCCAACTATGCTGCTGGAGACCCAGTATGTATCTGTATGCTCTAGGCTGCCAACCGTGGTAAGAGCCACTCTCCTTCCGACTGAGAAGTGAAAGGGCAGGGAGTCTGCTGTAGCATAGAATATGCTGTCGCACTCAGGGGCTGCCTAGTGTAAGTTCTCCACGGAGCTGGGGCACTTCTAGAAGAGATGCCTTAGGCCATGTCCCAGCAGCACTCTGCTCTCACTGAGGCAATTATTTGTAGAAGTGGAAGTTTTCAGTCATTTCTCTCATCAGTACAGAAAGGGAAGTCTACAGCTGTTTCTCTTAGTCAAAGCTAATCAAGAGTTTGTAAACAAAGCCTGGTAGTCAGAAACAATGGTGGTCAAAAGTGAACCATGTCTGAAGAGGACTAAGAAAGAACAGCCGTCCTTTTCAATGCTGAGGGACATTATGGCTTCCTGTCAGCTCAGGCAAGTATATGAAAAGCAAAGGCAGTCTTACATATCATTTGCAAAGTGGGTCAAGCCTGCTTCTTACACTCAGAGAAGTGCTACAGTCAGATGCTGACACTGGCTTTGCTCTGGGATAGTTAAGGTATAAGATCTGATACATTTGTTTTCAAACTGTCTGAAAACCTTTACAAACTTTCTTTTCCACAAGCTCTTCACCGCCATTCTTCTCTTCCTCAGGGGCTTTCCTCTTTGCTCCTTTCCCTTCATTCTTCACCACCTGGGAACCCGATGTGGCAAGAGAACCTAGAAATGAAGTAAAGGCCAGACAGAAACAGCTATAGACTGCAGAGTTGACAGCAGACCAAGCTCCATCCATTCTAGCCTAGAGACATGAATGCACTTTAGGCAAGGACCAGCACATACAGTGCCCAGCCTAGAACTTCTGGTTAGAAAGATAGAGAAGACAGGGCAATATCCAGGCAGAATCAAGAACCTAAGAGTCTCTGCCCAGGAGATTTCTCAGTAGCAGAACTTTGTATACAAACTTAAATCTAGTCTGTAGCATATTCATGATGTACTACATCCATAGACCCTTAGTGACTAACAGGGACATTTCCAAAAGCTGCAGCAAACTTGTATGTTCCTGAACAAGTCCAAATGAACAACACACTCCTAAAAGGCTTAAAATGAGGTTAAAAGGCAAGCTCTACGTGAAAAGCGCAGAGCGCTGCTGGAGCTGCCTCTACCTCTGTGTCAAGCAAATCTAGTTGCTCCAGCAGTACTCATGTGTTTGGAGACCAAAAAGTCTAGCTTCAGTTTCTAATCTTCCAGCCACAGTGTCTTCATAACATGGTGAGAGTATACCATCTCCCGAGACTTCTCCCGAGACTGTGTGAACATCGATAGGCACAAGAAACAAGCCATCTACTGTGGTGCCTGTTACATCAAATGTCCATAAGTGCTCTCTGTAGCCATTCATTCAACCTACTTGTTAGCAAAAAGAAGAAAAAGCTCTGTGCTGAGATTCATCTCCTTGAAAAGAACATATCCACAATGGCATTACAAAATGCATGACAGGCCGAATAAAAAGGAGCAACTTAATGAGAAAATGTCATGGCGTTTAGAAGTCTCCTTAATATCTCTTTATCAGCATCATGCTGCTTGTTGTTTGGGCTCCAGTTTTCCTTTCCAATTGTAAAATAGAAGTACACTGCTATTAACAACCTCTAGGTTTTTGTTTATTTGTTTGTTTGTCAAGACAGGGTTTCTCTGTGTAGCCCTGGCTGTCCTGGAACTCACTCTGTAGACCAGGCTGGCCTTGAACTCAGAAATCTGCCTCTGTCTCCCAAGTGCTGGGATAAAAGGCGCACCACCACTGCCTGGCTTTTAAAGACTCTTCATTAGGACCTGTCTTGCAGACTAGCACATGGTCAACTCTCACAAACTACCTGCCCTCTTGAGAAGAATCAGTTTTCCAAGAAATCCAAAATACTGAGGACCAGATGATATATGCTCTGTAAGCCTTCTAATGAGTAACAAGTAGCCAGGCTGAATTATTTTAAAGTTAAAGCTACAAAACCACTTGATTTGCATATTAACCCTCATATAACTAAGAGCACTGACTTTATTAGAAAAGTTTTCAAGGATGACTGATATGAGCATGCCGCAGTTTTTGATATGAGTCCCTAGACCTGAAAACTTTGGGATTCTCATAGAAGACAATTAAATGCCTTTTTTTTCCTTAAAGCAATCCTACTGATTTCACAGGGATTTAAAAAAAAAAAAAACCGATTTGGAAAAGTAGTAAATGTTCTATTTGGTAACAAATGGAACTTTTAACCACAAAAAATAGGACCACCTGCAACCTCTCCCCAGTTCCCACACAGCAACTCCACGTAAGAGGCTGTCAATTAGATGGAATAATTAGTCTGCATCTATAACATAACAGTATACCTATCACTCTTCCCTTCTGCCACAAACCAAAACATTGGGGGTGGGAGGGGCACACAAGGCAAATCAGAGTTTCAGTTCAGAGTGAATTTCTAACCTTTTAAGTGATTGTTATTATTTTGAGACATGGTCTCATTATGTAGCCCAGGCTAGTCTGGAACTCAAATTACTTTTGCTTTAGCCTTCTGAATAGAGATTGCAGGCAGGAGCCACATGCCTGGATCTCAAAGCTTAAAAAAATCAACCCAGGGATGGAGAGATGGCTCAGTGGTTAAGAGCACCAACTGCTCTTCTAAAGGTCCTGAGTTCAAATCCCAGCAATCACATGGTGGCTCACAACCATCCATAACAAGATCTGACACCCTCTTCTGGAGTGTCTGAAGACAGCTACAGTGTACTTACATATAATAAGTAAATAAATCTTAAAAAAAATAAATAAATAAAAAATAAAAAAAATCAGCCTAGCAAGTGAAGGCAAAGTTAAGGACAAGAACAAAATGGCTGATATAATACTGAAGTCTCTAGTCTCTGCTTCTATCTGAGAGTGTCTGTTCAATTTTAATAGACCTTATCTGTACTATACTTTAATGTCATTCAAAATCCTGCTAAAACCTGTGCACACAGTTTACATACAATCCTTACTGTGCAAAGTAAGGATTATCTCCAGCCACACCTCAAAATTGTTTGCCTACCTGAATTGCCACTGGCAGCAGGTGGAAGATCATCAAAGAGTAAAGGTCCCCCAGATCCTGAAACACAGAAAAACCCAGAGTGAGTCCAAGATGACAAACCAGGCTTCAGTTTCAGAATCCATCCCACCAGGACACCTATACAGCAGCTTATTGAGACAAATTCAGAACTTGTGTCAATCCAGTGCAACTCAGTCTGCAGGGAATAATATATCCGGAACCTATTGTAAAGTCCTATGATTTCAGAGAAAATAGAAATTCTGTCTTAAATGAGCTGAATTTCACTTCAACTAGTAACACACTGAACTGAAGCAGAGCAAAGGCTCGTCCTGTTTATGCAGCACTTCTCAGGGCTGCATACTGCAGGTCTTTCTGCCTTACCTGAGGCCATGGGTTCAAACCTTAAAGACAGCCAACACCTAAAACATCTGTGTTAAAAATGGGGGAAAGGGAGAAAGATTGAGACAACTACAATCCCAGGATGAGGAGACATTGACACACACCTGGGAAAGCCTGAAGACTGTACCTGAGTCAGTACTGCTGGCCGGGGGCAGGTCCTCAAAGAGCACGGCTCCTTCCTGTGCTTCTTTTCCTAAAACAGAAAAACAATTTTTAGAGAGCAGATGGTCACCCAGGATAAACTTCTACAGGGAGCACACCTGGGCCCACTCCTGCTATGAACTATGTTGCTTTGAGTTAAATTTTCTCTTTTCTGTTAAGCAGACATATTTTTAAAAAAATGTCTTCAGGACAGCTACTCACTATAAAAGGCCTGTTTCCAACAGTCACAGTCAACATAAAAACAATGAAAGGATATCCTAGCAGATGCTAAATTTAAAACATATTTGGCTTTTTTTCTTTTGTGGGGGGGGGCAGTCAGGGGTCTTACAATAAAGCCCTGGCCTGAAACTCACAATGAAGACCAAGCTGATCTCACACTCACAGAGATGCTCCTGCCTCTGCCTCCTGACTGTTGGGGTAAAAGGTGTGTGAGTGCCACCATCGTTCTTCCTCCCCTTTCTATTCTATCCCCAATACTAAGTGTGGAATGCATGCTAAGTGTGTGCTCTACCATTGAACTACACACTACATACCCTCGTTTCTAAAATCTCCCATCACAAGAGAATCACCGAAAGAAAAAAGAGAAAAGGTGACTTTTGTACCTCCAGGCAGGGCTGGGAAGCAGAGGCCGTCAAAGGCCTGGGGGAACTACTGAATGCTATTTTGGTGACTTGTGCCACAGGAGAGACTCTGTTATAACTTGGTGTCACCAGCAATATGAGTCAATGAGGAAAACTTATCTCATAGCTGAAGGTGGACAGGCCTCAGAAGAAAGCCAAGGAATGTTTCTGTTTTTTTTTCTTTTCTTTCTAATCTAATAATCTGAAGATTAAATTCTAGATGTCATATGTCCCATCATCATTTTCACATAAAATATAATCATCATTCTTTACTTCCCAGCTTCTAAAAGTCTTCCAGAATTCTACTTAAACTATTAAACATATGAACTGACACACAAGAGACTAGAGAAAACCATCCTGGTGGTGAGGGGTGAGCAGACTCCTTTCCTACACTTCCCAGAGTCAGTTATGCAGTATCAATGGCAGCCCAGCTGTATTAAATGGGAAACTATCAAAAGAACTCGTTCTCACCATTCTAAGTTAGCGTAATGAAACTGTGCTACCCCTAACCCCTACCCACCATCCAGGCCACCTTTGCTCTCTCCATGCTGCCTGTCACTGAATCCCTCAGAAACCATTAGTGATTAGTAGCCATTTAGGTGATCAGAGTGATTGCCATAGAATTACACTATCTATATTCAAGCAACTTTTGTTTTACTTAAAAAAATGTCCCCAAAGCACACACTAATTTTTTAATTATATTTATTTAATTTTATGTGTACAAGTGTTTTGTCTGTACATATATCTGTATACCATGTGCATGCCTGATACCCAGAGATCAAACGAAGGCCTTTGGAATTGGAGCTGCAGATGGTTACAAGCTACCATGTAGGTTCTGGGAATGGAACCTGTGTCTTCTACAAGAGCAAGTGCTCTTAGCTGCTGGGCCAATCTCTCAAGCCTCCAAAACACATATTTATTATGGTATATTATGATTATTTTATTATTAGTTTCTGTTAAACTCTCACACAAGTACAAGGAAGAACATAGAGTTTTACAGAGTTTTTAGCATCTACATAGGTTCTTAGAATGTATAGCTAGATATAAATGACCACTATACAGCATGCTTACCTCCTATTTTACTCTTGCAGAGGATCTGGGTTCAATTCTTAGCACCCACAGACCCAACATAGACCTTGTTCTAATATCTGTTTCTTAGACCACATGTAAAATACCCTCAATTAAGTCAATTCACTTAAATAAATGTATATTCTTCAAGAGGTTTATTTATGATCATGATTTGTTCTCCATATAAAAATGAGATAGGTATCAATTCTCCTTACATATGTATCTACATGTGAGCATCCTTACATGCCACGCGCGCACGCATGCGTGTGTGTGTGTGTGTGTATGTGTGTGTGTGTGTGTGTGTGTAGGACAGAGGTAAATCATATATTGAGGTAGGGTCTTTTGAAGCTAGAGCTTGCTCATTTGGCTCATCTATAGCCAGTTTGCTTCAGAAATCCATCTCTGCCGCCAAGTGTTGGCAATCAAAATATCCATTCCCCTGTCACTCAAAACTGTATTTGGTTGGGGGATGATGAGATAGCTCAGCAATATTCCCTCTTGCAGGGCTGGTGAGATGGCTCAGCTGGTAAGAGCACTGACTGCTCTTCCAAAGGTCCTGAGTTCGGATCCCAGCAACCACCCGTAATGAGAACTGATGCCCTCTTCTGGTGCATCTGAAGACAGCTACAGTGAATTACGCCAGAGCGAGTGGGGTGGAAATTCCCAGCAGCCACACACATGATGGCTCATAGCCATCTGTACAGCTACAGTGAACTCATACACATAAATATTTAAAAAAAAAAAAATTCCTCTTGCAGAAGACCTAGGTTCAATTCCTAGTGCCCACATGGTGGCTCACAACAATCCAAAACTCCAGTTCCGGGAGATCCAACAACATGTGTCTCTGGGGGCACCAGACACACATGTGGTGTACACACGTACAGGCAAAACACCCATATAACATAAGTCTTTTAAAAACTAGATAATTGCTGGGCAGTGGTGGCGCACACCTTTAATCCTAGCACTTGGGAGGAAGAGGCAAGCAGATTTCTGAGTTCGAGGCCAGCCTGGTCTACGGAGTGAGTTCCAGGACAGCCAGGGCTACACAGAGAAACCCTGTCTCGAAAAACCCAAAAAAACCCTAGAAAATTAGGATAGCCACACCTCATTCAGTGGGCTAGGACAGCAGCAGGCCCGGCCTCTTAAGGAAAGGGGCATGTAAATTACAGCACGGAGGCCAACCTAAGCAGCAGCCCTCCTCATCTAAGCATGGTCTTTCCACTACTGTTGTCCAATATGAAAAGTCTTTGTATAGGTAATAGGTGTATTTTCAGTTCTCACTGGCACTCCTCACAGCAGATGTCTTGCTTCAGGCCAGTCTAGCCCCTCTTCAGCCATCACACTGAGCGTTCAAACAACACTGTCAGTAAAGGACAGTGCAGTTGTGCTCTCTCACTCTAGAACACCACCAGAGGTACTTGATTAAACACAGAGAGACTACTTCCCATCTCACTGGCCACAACTGAGAATGAGTTGTAAGGCACTATACTAAGGGCTCTAAATGTTTCAACTCAACTGATTACTCTAGGATCCTACAAGGTACTGTTACTACTCCATGAGAAGGAAGCTTTAGACACCAAGGCCAAAGGCCTGCCCAAGATGAGTGGGCTATGAGAAGTGGATGGAGAGTCAAACCCACCTGGCGGATTTCCCAGTGTGGGCCCAAGCTGGGCACCTGCCTTGGACTTCACCAAGACCATGCCTTACTCTTACAGTTCTACAGCACAACCTCAGGCTGGCTCATGAGGACCTCTTTAGTCATCCTGCATATCATCAGTATGGTCAAACATGTTTGTATCTGGATCCTTTAAAAAAATATCCTGTAGGTTATAAGCACCATATTTGACCTTAGACAATGGATGTAGGTCATACATATTATACTATGGAACTTTTCATTAGCCAAAACTTTGCACTGTTTTGAATAAACAGAAATCTAAACTATGTGAACTATAGTTACCAGCTACCACCAGACAATATGCAGCTTTGATCCATAACACCAACAGAGAATGAACTGTGCGCCTTTCCAATCACAGCTAATATCACCCATTCCCCCCTCCCCATTATCTACTCAGGATCTGTACCTTCTGGATATTATATATGATGATAAGACTTTCTTGTCCTTTGTTTTCTTGAGACAGTGTTTTACTATGTAGCCTGACTGTCCTGAACCTGCTGTATAGACCTAGACCAGCCTGGCCTTGAATTTAGAGATTTGCCTGCCTCTGCCTACTAAGTGCTGAGATTAAAGATATGTACTAAGGAGTTGTCTTTTTAATAATTCTATGCATCTTTCAATCATTAGGCATTACTTTATTAATCCTTCAATGCCACGCACATTTTGCGTGAAGGCGGTATCTGAGGCGTAAACTTCAAGGAAAGTCAGTCTCCTGCCTCCGCATTGTCACCTGGCACCCCAAACTCAGAGGTGGCCCAGATATGTCCTCGTACTAGTGTGCTAGGAACTCACCAAGATATCATTTTCTTACAGCTAACAAGAGAAAATTCGGACATTGCTTTCTGACCTTCACCAATGTTTCCAACTATCCTAGTTTAATGTTTTAAGTACTAGAGAGTAATTGAAAGGTTTCTCTCACTCTAAGACATTAGCTGAAAGAGTTAGGTCAGGATTCCCCTCTGCCTGCCTCCAGCAAGAACCAGAGAATTAGCATAAGAATACCTCAACAGGGAGGGCTCCACCCCTCTTCCTCCTGTTTCACACCTAGCTACGAGACCCTGCTGACCTTGGTGTGTGGGGGGTCTTTTTGCCTACTTGACTTCAGTCTAGCACTAGGACTGGAAGAAGAAGGACTTGGACTCACATGCAGGACTAGCACTAGAACTTAGATGGGCTAGGACTCAGATTCATGTATCTCTCGCAGTCCCCCTGGCCCAGAGCACTTGGGCTTGGGGGATGCAGCACCAGTTCAGAAGAGATAGCTCCTGTTTTAGACCCAGTATGTTTCAGATAGCCTCAGAGGTACCTCAACTGTTGAGCTGCCAGATTTTTTCATTTCTCTTTTGCAATGATTGTAAAAGCCTAATGTCATTTTTAAAGAAATACACTCAGATCTTACACCACTCGTGTCTAGTCTGTTTGTCAAAAGCCGAATCCCGTGCCCACCTGGCCAGAACTCCTCGTCTCGCAGAACAAGGGAACCCCCCCCCCCCCCCCCCCCCCCCCCCCGTAAGAAATTCCGGTCCGAGGCACTTCAAAACATATATTGTAGTTCTTTTCTCAGTTCACTTTGACTCACATTTTTTATTGCATATACACTAAGTTTTAGATGTTTTCTTCTGCTATTTTAACCTTTATGTTTGTATTTCCTTTTTTTTTTCAAATAAATACACAAGAAGGCATGTGCTGTATGTGTCTGTGTGGGTGTGTATACAAGTGTGTGTAAAGGCTAGAAGCCCATGTCCACATACTTCCTCAGTGGCTGAGATTAGACATGTGTCTGCCCACGGGCTCCTAGAACACATACTTTTAGTTACTCCAGTGAGCAGATAGCCCTGGACAATAACACATCAGTTTTATTTGAGGTGCTGAGGACTAAACTCAAGAGTTTCATGCTAAGTATGTGCTCTTGCATTGAGTAACAGCCTCAGGCTGACTGTCAGCTATTTTTGCTTTCTGGTACCAGTTCTGGACCCAGGGCCTTATATGCTAGGTATGTGTTCTACTGTGTGCTCTAGCTATAGTCTGCCCAGTAGCAGTTTTGAATGTAATGGTCTAACAAGCAAACAAGTGAACCACTCTATGTAACCAAACAATCTAAGTCAGCATATTATGTACCTATAAGTTCCACTAATGATATTAAGTATAATTCCATCTACAGGACTTCCATGACAGCCAGGTCTACACTGAGAAACCCTGTCTCAAAAGAAAAAAAAAAATTTTATAAGTATAATTCCTTTCTGCAAAAGATTGATCAGTTTTTAAATTGATATACTCAACTACCAAAATCTTTTAAGTCTTGGAGTGAAGCCTGAATTCAGTGCAATATCTGTAGACATAAAATGCATACGTTCTACATACTTTTTCCAGGTTATAAAAATGTGTCTTGTGAGTATGAACATAAGATGCGATACTAAAAAAACAAACCAAAGGAATCCTGTTGTGCTGACTGGTGGCCTCATCTTCTGCCATACCCATTTTTACAGAACCACTGCAACTGCCCCTTGAAGTCACTCTTTCAGTGCAGATCCCAGGGATGTTAGCAGCCAGCATCTACAAATCCCCGACTATATAATCCAACCTGGGCCATGCATTCCACCAAACCACAGGTTCTCTTTATTCCACATAGCATCTGCAGGAAGCAGCACTGTTACACACATTTGCCAACAGTTCCTGAAGGTAAAGGCAGTGCGAAACTTGATCTGGAGACACAACCACTTCCATTTTCCACACACCTTACTGTAGCATGTGAAGTGACTAGTACTATTTTGGAAAATCTGTTATACTGACCTATCATGCATGAGAAGGTCAGTATGCAACTTAGTCTTATCCTTCTGACTACTTAACAATCTACACCATTTACTAAAGCAAAGCATGGTGTCTGAACATGGTCCAAGAATGAAGTGCTGTAAGGAGAATTCTGAGTGCCTGTGAGAAAACAAAAGTCTTGTGACCTCAGTTTCTTCAAAACACACAGTTGTTCTTGGAATGTGTTTCTGTGTGCCTCCCAGGTGTGCTGGATAGGAATGAGTTTATTTCAGATTACTTGTTATTGCTTGCTGCTATTATTCAATTAAATGTTTATATGCCTCTATGGAAAAAACATTTTTTGCCAAGTGAAGCTTATTCTTGTGATTGTACACTTTACTCATGTGATTCTTAAACCTCTGAATAAACTTGGCAATATTACATGAGACGTTAACCTCATTTATCAGCTCCATTCTCCCAGGTCCTACCACCAGCTAGAGGTAAACAGTACAGTAGCAAATTACTTTTAAATCATAGTATTAATGATTTAATGTTTAAAAGATAGTATTACTTTTTAGATCATCATCTTGGAGCTAGAGATGATGGCTCAGCAGTTAAGAGCACTGGCTGCTCAATTCCAGCACAGAAATGGCAGCTCACAACGGTCTGTATTCCAGCTCCAAGGGATCCTACTCCCTCCTGAGCCTCTGCAGGTAAGAGGCTGTGCAGACACATACACAGGCAAAACACTTGTAGCCATTAAAATGGAATTTCCTCTTGTTAGGGTGATATGTAACTATTTTGTTGGTACTGTTGCTGTTTTTTGAAACAAAGTCTCATTATATGGTCCAGACTGGCCTGGAACTCAAGAGCCTCCTGTCTAGGCCTCTGTAAAGTGCTGGGATTAGAGGTGCTATGTGGGAAGAGCGGGCACGTTTATCTAAGGATGTTTTATCAGCTTGCTACAGTAACTCTGAATCTAAATTCTTCCAATCTCTTCAGTATTTAGCCCTCAGCTTTCGGTGCTCCACAAATTCTGGAAGCCCATCTTGTGTTAAAACTTCAAGAACACGTTGTAACAGTGCCCGTAGTCTCCCAAATCCACTCCTAGGGAACTGTAAATACCCCACAGCCTCCACACAAGGAAGTCAGCCTGGGTTGAAAGTTGAGCTGGGGTGCGGTGGGGTGGTGGAGACCAGGATGTGCACTCTGCACTTATCTGCTAAGTCCCAAGTTTTAGTAAGGAGTTATAAGGTTTTATGTCATGTCAAGAGAGCCTTGACCACAGGGAAGACCTAAAATAATTTTGGATAAAAAAAATAACAGAGACTTCTAATGATGACAGATTTCCAGGCACACCTGGTAATCCAAACTCTGGTCCATGCACTTTCAGATACAGGTTATACTCCAGGGACAAATGCAAGGCTGCCTGTACGAGTCCAGCTTTACTCACAACTGAAACGGTGGTTATCTTCAAAAAGAATGGCTGAATCAAATTCACAGACTCAAAGCCTTAGTTACTTAGAAACTCCTGTACCATCAGAGTGGTCGGTGGGAGTAAGGAACGCTGCCACTACCAGGAGCAACTGCAAAAAGATGACACTACAAAGCATCTCAGTGGTCTGGAGGTGCACAGGCAGGGAAGAAACCAAAGCGTAAGTCGTGAAGACAACAGGTCAATACCTTCTCGTGATCCCAAGACCCAGCGTTGTTCCATGCTAGCCCGTCCCACTCTGCCAAGCTGGAGATCTGAGTCCTCCCACTTCTGAACATTGTTTCCTTGTCTAGAATCTCTGAAAACCATCTCGCGAAGCCCTCGCAAAAGGCCCCCTCCTTCCCCGGTCTTTCCCACTAGTCTTCGGGTTCCGTTACTCTGGACGCTAGGCGTTTTCCCACGGTTTTTAACCTATGCATCTGCGATCGGAACTGAACGCTGTGAAGGCAAAGGCTGGGTCCTCTCCACCTTCCTGTTCCCTGCCGAAGACGTTCCCAAAACGTGGGCTGCACACGCCCCCTCCCCCGCCCCGGGCTAGCCAACCACAGCGCCCTGCATTGGCCGTGCAGGCGCCCGCCCCGCACCGAGGGACTGGGAGTCGAAACTTGTTAAGTTCTCGGGGTTTCCAGTACGCACACAGGCCCGGGACCAGAACATTCGGCTGGGAGTCTCGCTGTGCCCAAATTAAAGCCAGAATGCCCCGACCCTTCGGCACGGGACTTCGTGCGTGTGCCACGCGAGGCCCGGACAGGGACCGCGCGGTCGCTGCGGCCTCGGGAGGCACAGGCCGAGGCTGAGGCGGCGGTGGCGCGAAGATGGCGGAGGCAGCGCATCCCGGCGCCGCCCTCTTCCCCGCGCCGCTTACCGGCAGACGGCCGCGGCGCGCGCTCGGGCTCCGGCAGGTCCCCGAACAGGTCCATGGCGGCGGGGCGGTGGAGCGGAGGCTCCGCGCTACCCTGGGCGGCGGCAGCAGCGGCGGCGGCGGCGGCGGCGCCGTCACTCACCGCGGGAGACCCTGCCAATCGCGCGCCGCGCAGCCGCCGCCCCAGAGTGCTAAGCGCGGGGGCGGGGCGGGGCGCGCTGCGCAAGCGCACAGGCGCTTTTGGCCTGGGCCTTTGGTCCCGTGATGAATTGTTATGGCGTTTCCCCTGGAAGAAGGTAGCAGTGGCACCAAGCCTGACATTCAGACAGGCTTTTTGGCCGGAGAGGCAGGTCTGCACCTCTCTACTGTTCCCAGTGCGACCGAACAGGCAAAGCATCTTCTGACCGCCTGGGAGCAGGATGGCGCCCAGCGGGGTCTCAGCTGTCCCACTGGGATAGAGACCAGAAAAAAGAAACAAAAAAACACCATCACTGGCCAAGCCACAAAAGTGCCAACCATCCCTCATCTCAGCCACTAAATTGTTGCTGCTTTACCAATGACAAAGATGTGCTGTGTAGCCGGGCGGTGGTAGAGCACACCTATAATCCCAACACTTGGGAGGCAGAGGCAGGCGGATTTCTGAGTTCGAGGCCTGGTCTACAGAGTGGGTTCCAGGACAGCCAGGGCTACACAAAGAAACCCTGTCTCAGAAAAAAAAAAAAAGTTGTGCTGTGTATTCTCCCTGATCTCAGAAAAGAGCCACTCGTGGAATTAACTCCTTTTCCTGCCATACAACCCACAAAGACATCACTTCCTTAAAGGTACCCAAATGTATTGGCTGCACACCCAAACCCTACCAGACCTTTCCAACACCACCTTACCTGTTTTTTCCCCTGTGTTGTGTGGGCTTCCTGGGTTCTAAGTCACAAGAATGGGTTGTGGGTAATTACAATACCTCAACTCTTTGACACTTTTTCTCAACTACAAATCTTTCCCTTAGTCTGTTGCTTGGCTTGAGATACTTGGGTAGAAAGCATAGCAATGGAAAAGCAAGCATGGAGTATGTGGTAGAGGAGGTTCTTCACTTCATGTTGTACAGGAACAGAATGGAAGGGCAACAGGAAGGGACCAGGACAACATGTAATCCAAAAGGACAAGTTCCCAGTCACCTACTTTCCACAGTATCCACTTTCCACTGCCTCACCACCTGCCAACAATTAAAAAATGTTAAACTTGCCAGTGAGTTAAACCTTTCATTAGACCAGAGCCTTGTGATCTGTTTTAGAAAGTACACACACTCTCATCCACACACATACAATGTATTTTACTAATTTTGTAGACATGTTAATCAGTCAAGTCAAATTTTGTAGACAAGTTAATCAGCCAAGGTCAAGTGTCACAATGCCCATGTGCAGACATTTGTGTGGACTTAAGTTTTCTGCTTCTTTGGCTAGACAAGAAGAGTATGTTTGCTTGGTTATACAGTGAAAGTATATTTTGTTTTGGAAAAAAATCAGTCTGTTCCCACGTGGCTGTTCCATTTCACCTCCCCATCCATCCTGGGAGTGCCCGCTCTCTGCATCTGTGCCAGCATGCCAACATTTGTTCTCAGTCTTCTGGAGCTTAACCATTCTAACAGGTGTGTGGTTAAACTTTGAAGTCAAATTCTAATTACAGACAAGTGCATGAATCATAAAGCTAAATGACTCTCACAAGCCAAACACAGCCATATAACAAAGATCCAGAATAAAAGATTGTGCACTCTGCACACACACATTGCAGGCATGGTCTCCTGAGGAGATCACTCTTAGCGCTTTGCTCTGGAATTTGTCTGGACTTGAACTGCATGAGTGGAAAACTACAGCAAAACATACAGCATGTCCTTCCAACTGACTGTCCATCATGTCTGTGGCATTCAGCCACGTAGTCAAAACTGTAATCCATCCACTTATGTAGGCACACCACTCCTTGTCTATCTGCTCGTAGTGACTATGTCTGACCTGTCTGGGAGCTGTTACAGTGCTGCTATGAGTATTCTATGTCCATCTGGTGGGCGCGGGTTTTCATTTCTATTGGAAAATGCCCAAAGATTGGATTGCTGGGTCAAAAGCCATCTTTATGACTATATTGAGGTATATTGTCAAGTTAGTTGGCTTGTGTTTGGTTGAAATGGAGTCAAAATTTACCATGTAGGCCAGGGTGGCAGCAATCCTCCTGCCACAGTCTTCCAAGTGGATTACAGACACGTGCCACCATCTCAACTGGTGAACTTGATCAAGTGCACATCGAGTTCAGCCCTGATTGTGTGATCATGGTGCTAGGCATATCATATCACAAGTCACTGTAGGAACATGGTCCAAGAATCGAGTCCTGTGAGAATTCCGAGTGCTTGTGAGGAAAGTGACCGCCTTCTTCAAAACACAGGATTGTTTTTGTGCTCCTCCCAGGTGAGTTTACTTCAGAGTATATTGCTTGCTGTTATATGCCTCTATGGAAAAACACTTTTGTCAAGTACATCTTATCCTTGTGATTGTACACTTTACTCATGTGATTCTTAACCCTCAGAATTGTCTGATGCTCTGAATAAAGTTGGCTGTTGCAGACTAGTCTACCTCATTTATCATCTCCATTCTCCCAGCCCCTACTGACTCTAGACCTTACTAGATAGTAATCTAGTACCAAAGCTGTCCTACATTTTAATATATTTTGAGAATTTCAGATATGCATACAATGTCACATTCACTCCCCACTGTGACTGCTCCAGGTAACGCTCATTGACAGTTTGTCGTGCTCCCCATCTTGTGAATTTGAATTTGCCTCCTAGGCTCCTGTTAGAATCCCACACTATTTGTTCAGCATTTATTTCATTTAGTGTTTTATTCATGTGCACATATATCGGAGCGCCATTCTCCATCAATAATGTCCCATTGCATGGACTGGTCATGTTTGCTTACATCTGTGGTTACCTGATGAATACTTAAGTTGCTCCCGCCTTTGGGATACTGTCAGTTCTATGGACACAGCTGTTAAAACTGCTAGAGCTCTCATATATGCCTAGGATTGTCACACACGATCACATGGTCATTGTGTAGTCAGAAACCACTGAATTTTTTCCACAAGTGCTATGCTATTTTACCTTTCTAGCCACAAGTGATTACTGTTTTAGTGCTGGGGCTGACCAGATGTGGAGTGGTTGGGTCTTGCAAATGCAGAATGGTCCATTCAGGGGCATATCTACAATGTGGATTCAACTTTGCTGTATGCTTAAGACAGCTCCATGTCTGGCTTCAATTGCTGGCCTACTGAGGAGCTGGTGAAGGAACTCCAAGTTCCTTCCAGCCTACTGAGTCTATCGATGGCTAAGGTGATTTTGGTTCAGATATCTGAAGGAGCAGGAGGACAGAGGCAGAAAGGAATTTGGCACTGAGCAAGGGAAGGTACAGGGTAATAAAATCAAGGACCTCTTATTCCATCTCTGGCTATTCCAGTATTCCTTCTTTGTTGTCAAAGCAAATCAAGAGTTGAGGTTCACCAGTAAAGAGAAGTTTCAGGCAGAAGAGGATACTGTTTCTCATAACATAGGTTTCATCCCCCGTATATTTTACCCCCAGTACAAACAGGTCTTGAGTTTATTACATCTATAGACAAAATAACCAAAGATGCCAGCTCTTCATAAACCTTGAGCAGGGAAATTCTAAAATAAAAAAACAAAGTTACCAGAGATTGCCATGGGATGATGTAACACCCTGTGGCAGAACTGGTGGCTTTAGGGCAGGTGCACGGGGAGTGCCAACCTCATCAAAACCTTAGGGAGTTCTAGGATGAGGGTACCTGATCTTGTCTAGGAGGATAAAGAAGTGCTCTCCCAAGATAGGGGCTCTGATCTTTAAGCCTTATCTATGTGACCCCTATGGATACGGGCAAGGACACAGGCAGACTTTTCTATGTGCTTAGCCATCAGTTTTCCCAGTCTCAGGGATCTCTCAAGTATCAACTTCAGAGCAGGGCCCAAGCTTGTTCGAGTGACAGCCTAACAACGCAGGCTTTAGACGCCTTATGCCGCTCAGGGAAATTCAAGGGGATCAGCTGTCTTAGAAAGGGGTCCACAGATAGCAGAGGCAGCTCTAACAAATGTGTACCTCTGACTCCCCGGTTATATCTTAGGGTATTATAGTTCAGGGTTTAAAAATGTGGCACTAGGGTAACAAGATACTGAACACAGTAGTGTGCCCAGGTGAGGACACTGACAGGGTTTGGATGGTGTCCTGGCAGGCTTGGAGATGACCCATGAGGTGGTCCTCAACGTTCCCCTCCCTGGTGTATGTACTCCAGTGTGGACCTGCTCCCTTTTAGTATGTATGGCCTTCAACACAAAACATCCCAGAATTCCCCCTTATGAAACCAGATGGATGGCAGAGCCCACTTCATTTGCTCTCTCTTGCTTGCTTAACCTGGTGGGAGTCACCCATCATATTGAGGGGTGCATTGTGGAGAGGCCTGTGCAATAAAGAGGCCAGCCAAAAAGCAGAAAATAAGACCCTTTGTGGGTTTGCTGGAAAGGAACTGAAATCTTGTCAACTGTACTTTGAGAGTGACAGCATCTCCTCTTGACTGGGCCATCATAACAGAGACCACGGCCAGAGCACACTCTGACTGTAGCCTGTGAGTGGGACACCACCAGAGACACCACTAACTGCTGGGCATCCTAAACCACCGAACCTGTAATATGTTTAAGCTTCTAAATTGTGGGGTAGTTTGTTACACAGCATCAGACATCTCTGGCTGATTTTCTTACCCAGGGTGAACCCCTTGAGGGTTTCTGCGCACGGGTGCCATCTCCCAGTTTTGCTCTCATACTGCCCCACTGGTGCCTCCACCGCAGGACAGTAGGGAGCACAACTGGATGGGATGGAGTCAACCTAGACCTCCGGTTCTGAGGAAGCTGCTGCCAGGAAGCCTCACGGGATCAAGGTCCAGAAGGCACAAGCTCTGTACCCAGTGGGAAAGGAGGAGAGCTCAGTGGGGCCACAGAAAGGCAGGCTTGCCGACCCCTTCTGACACAGCCCAGCTCCCTCCAAGGCGAAGCTGCTTCCCGAATGTCCGTTTCCCTTCCACGTTTGGAGGGCAGGAGCTTTATCTTGAGGAAATCTAAAATCCAAACCCAGTCCCGTCACTCTCTGACTGTACATAAACACGAAGTAGAAGGCCAGCCCTCTGTTACACTCTTGACTTGAGGAAATCTAAAATCAAAAGCCAATCCTCTGTCACACTCTTAACCACCTCCATAGCCTGCAGGGCTAATGGGCCACTTCCCTCAGGCAGCCTTCCTTGGGGCCTGCCTGTCGGAGGGCATCTCAGCTTTTCCTCAACTCTCACCATGCTCATTACTCTGCCCTGGCCTTGTGTCTGACACACTGATGCTTGGGAAGTCTCATCCCCTTTGAAACTACATTCTTAAGTGAGAGGCTGTGACCGGCCCCCTCCCCAGGACTAGGCTGAATTTCCTGCTGAAACTCCTCCTGGTCATAAAGAGAAACAGGCTAGCTCCGGTGATTTGTTGGCTGGAGAGACTCCAGTCTCCTCCTTCATGCAGAGGTTCAGGCCTGTTTGGGGCCCAACCAGACCCACATCTTGTCTGCTCTTGCAGAGCACAGGGACAGCCAGGCCTCCAAAGGAACTCCTGGGGACCAAAGAACTGGTGCAGATGGGTCTTGAGCCAAGGCAAAGCTACAGGAGAAAGAGCATGGGTCCAGTGCTGGCAGGACCTGTGGGGTTTCTGCGTGAGGCACCAGTTGGTGGCCAGCATCTTCTGGAAGTCTCAGGTTTCAAGTTCCCACCACATCCTTAGACAGAAAACAAACAGAAGTTTGAGCTCAAGGCCAATCCTGAAGCTTACATTCCATCCCATAGGCAATGGTCTTTCTCTTCCCCCTTATTGCCTTTGTCCAGCATCCCCATATCCCTCTGTAAGATAGGATGCCCAGGGCTGTCTCTGTGGATTCTCAGCTCAACTACCACTCAACTCAAGACCAGCAGACACTGTCTGGGAGCACCGGAGGGAGAAACAAAGGGTGGGCATTCAACCTCCCATTCCCAGGCTCTTCAACCTGGCCCTCCTCCCACAGAGCACTCACCTTGGTGAAGGTAGGCATGGTCCTAGGCATCCTGCTTCTCTGGGCAGGATACCCACAGCCTCCTTCAGCATGGTGAATACAGCAGCTAAGGTGCTGCCCAGTGAGTGGCTGCTCAGAGCCTGCAACAGAAGGACAGGACGAAGTTACCCGCCCTAAGAGGGCTGCACTATGTCTTCTGGCTCACCCATTGAGGGGGGCGGGGAGGGGGAGTAGGGACTGGCTTGCTGGGTGGCAGGGGGTCCTTGGGGGTGAGAACAAGCTTCCGAGGTAGGGGGATAGGAAAGAAAGCTGGAACTTCAGTTGTGGCAGATCACGGGGAAGGTTCTAGACCTAGGTAGCTATAGACGTAGCTAAGATGGTTGAAAGTCGAAGAGGTTGGGCCTGGAGACGAGGGGGGCACCCACCAACGGTAAACCACTTCCAGGGTGTTCAGGAGCTTCGGAGATGCAGTGCCTTGTGCGCTCCTCCTCTGACAAGCCTGATCCCTCGGCGGCTCAGCAGAACGCGGCTGCTCCTCCTTCGGCTGCCAGTCCCTCTGGGGCCCTTGGCACCGTTGGCATCGTTGGCACCGTTGGCACCTGCTCGCGCACAGGTCTCTGGGAGCGCACGGGAACTGCCTCTCACAGGAGGGCCCGGGCAGCTCTCGGGAGGGGCGGGGCCGAGACTTGGGTCCAGCCTACAGACTCTGAACCTACCGTTCATCTCTCCCCGCCTGTGGTGCTACAAGCCCTTCCATTTCTCAGTTCCCCCGGGTTCCCCAAGATGGGCTCCCACAATGGCAAGGAACACAGTGGAGATGAATTTACAAATGGTGGACCGACAGAAAGTGGGATGACAGGAAAAGAAAGGAAATCGCGGATGACTGCAAGGTTTTTTTTTTTTTTTTAATTTAAAAGTAGTATTATATATGCATGTTTTGCCTGCATGTTTGCTTCACCGCGCGCATGTCTTGTGCGTGATTGGTGCTAACGGAGGCCAGAAGGCGACACTAGATCCCCAGAAATTTGAGCTACAGATGTTTGTGAGCAGCTTTGTGAGTGCTGGAAACTGAACTGCGGTTCTCTGCAAAAGCAACCAGTTTTCTTAACCACTGAGCTATCTCTCCGGCCTCTTAAGACTATTTGTTTATTTAATTATGTGTTTGTTTAGTTATTATTGTGTTTTGAGACAGATATCCCAGAGTGTCCTGGAACTCTGTGTAGAATAAGCTGGCCTTGAACTCACAGTTTCCTTCTCCTAAGTGCTGGGATTAAGGTCTGGGCCACTACTCCTGGCAGCTCAAGATTTAAAAAATATATTTTTTAGATTATCGTGTGTGTGTGTGTGTGTGTGTGTGTGTGTGTGTGTGTGTGAGAGAGAGAGAGAGAGAGAGAGAGAGAGAGAGAGAGAGAGAGGAGTGAGAGTCAAAGGACAACTTTGTGGAGTAGGTTCTCTCCTTCCATCTGGAGCTGGAACTCACATCAGGCTTATACTGACCAGCACCTTTATTTACCACTAGCCATCTTGCCAGCCACAGGAACTCTGGGAAGTGCACTCAGGCAACCATCAATGGTGTTCCTGGTAGTTTGTGATAGTCATTTGACATAGTGCTAAGTGGTCAGGATGTAGGAAGCTGCTGGTTTGGAGAGAAGGTAGATAGATGGAGCTCCTGGGTGAATGGGTAGGGGGAGCAACAAGGTAGAGTTGAGAGGGTGGTAGGATAAAGGGGCCAAAGGAAAAAACACACTGACCCTGACTTAACCCCAAGGACAAGGCCAAGAAACCCAGTCCCACCAGTCCTGAGCTTGTCACAGAAACACAATATAAACCCTGCCTTCTGTCCAGTTCGCTGATGCTTCTTGCCTGAGCAGTTCCCCCACCCCCCGCCCCCAACAAATCTCTTGTGTGAGACTTTTCTGTACAATGTAACTTTGTGGTATTCCTTAGCTCCTCACTGCCAGGATACCACTCTGAGCAGAACTGTAACATTTTTCTCTGGGAAACCTCCCCCTGCCGGAACTGTTTCATTGGCATCAGGGATGGATCTCCCCCACAGCTGGAGCAGAGCTGTAATACTTGTATAGGGGAAGCCTTCCCCTTCCAAGCTGCAACACTTACAGGGGTAGAATTTTAGGATGAAGAGATAAGAGTGACAACCTAGGAGAGGTTATGTTGCACATGGAGATGGGACTGTGTCTTGAGCATGACTTTGGGGGTCACAGAGATGCAGACAGGTGTTTTGTTGTTTTTTTAATTCACCCAGAGCGAAGAGGGAATGAATCTCACAGCAAATGAATCTTAACGACCAAGCAACTCAGCTCTCAGTGATGCCACTAATATCTGCAGGCAGGATTCCCTCACAGACAGAAGGGGCACAGGTCAAGTTGCAACTCGGACTGGCCAGTGCATAGCAAAGCCTCACACCCAAATCCACTGGTGGCAAGGACAGTGACTTGGTGCTGGCTCTGTAGCAAATGTCCCTTGGGAGGAATGGCGGGCAGCTGGTCACAGCCTCGGTTCTGTTTAGCCAGATCAACCTGGGTGCTAGGCCAGCAAGGATAGAGCCAGGCCAGAAGATCCTGGCATAGGGAGGCAGGGTCACTGGAAGGGTCCCTTGTAGTTGGCATATCTGGCTTGTGTGTGTTGGGGTACATTGGAGACCATTCTCTGATGAGCTGCCTAGAGCTTGTTTGTTTGTTTTGTTTTGTTTGTTTATTTTTTTGAGGCAGGGTTTCTCTGTGTATCCCTGGCTGTCCTGGAACTTGCTTTCTTTGTACATGAGGCTAGTCTTGAACTGGGAGATCTGCCTGTCTCTGGCTCCCAAGTGCTAGGATTAAAGATGTGCGCCACCACCATCTGGCTCTCATTTCTCTCTCTCTCTCTCTCTCTCTCTCTCTCTCTCTCTCTCTCTCTCTCTCTCTGTCTCTCTGTCTCTCTCTCTGTCTCTCTCTCTTTCTTTCTCTTTAAGAATTATTTATTTATTGAATGTATATGAGTGCACTGTAGCTGTCTTCAGACACACCAGAAGAGGGCATCAGATCCCATTACAGATGGTTGTGAGCCACCATGTGGTTGCTGAGAATTGAACTCAGTACCTCTAGAAGATCGGTCAGTACTCTTAACCACTGAATCATCTCTCCAGCCTTCATTTTTCTTCCCCCCTTTCTTTCTTTCTTTCTTTCTTTCTCTCTCTTTCTTTCTTTCTTTTTTAAAACAACAACAACAATAACAACAACAGATTTCCATCACTGCTACTTTGGCCACATCAATATTATCTTACCTGACATTGCTATTTTAGGAGACAGTGAAGGATTAATTTCCTCAAAATGTGGAAAAAACAGTTTTTCAGGGTGGGCATACATCTCCTGAGGGTAGAGAGACTACTGCTTCCTAGGGTTCTGATTTTTACTTGGTTTTGTAAAAATCTGAGGGTTCAGTGTTCTCAGCCTCAATAGGGCCCTCCCACACATCTCTATCCTTAGGTGCAGGAGCCCACTCTTTACCAGTTAACACCCTCCCATTAACTACTGACACTCTTTGAGATTGGGACTTGAGTTTTTGCTGTAATTCAGCCAACCTTAGAATGAGCGCTTTGGTTTGATTTTTCCTAATACTTGAGCTCTGTCACTGCCTGAGAGAAGATTCTCTTCCAGGGCACACTTAGAAACCCTTAGATTATTTATGTGCATCCAGAGCTGGTCAATTTATCTTGGAGTTCATGGTTGTCCTTCAATGTATTCTGAGATGTTAGACGTTGCTTAGTTTGATCATGGAGCCCATTCTTTTCCTTGGTCACCTTATCAAAAGATGCCAGGATATCAGCCAGCATCATCATTGTCCTTATTTTTCCACAAATTGTTAAAATTTTATAGGTAGGCTCGCCAAATCTATTGCCTCTCATAATTTGGTGAATCAGGATAATCAAATGCACATGTCTCGTTAAGTTTGTAAAATAGTTCACATCACGGGCTTTCAGCGCTCTCCAACTTGCTAGGAGCAGAAAGTAGATGGAGAGGCTTTGGTGTCAGCAGATTGGAAGGCCTGTCCCATACACTTAAGAAAATCCATCAAAGCCGGGCGGTGGTGGCACACGCCTTTAATCCCAGCACTTGGGAGGCAGAGTTTGAGGCCAGCCTGGGCTACAGAGTGAGTTCCAGGACAGCCCAGCCAGGGCTATACAGAGAAACCCTGTCACAAAAAAACAAAAAACAAACAAACAAACAAACAAACAAAAATCCATCCATATACTCCTGTTGTTCTAGAACCACTTCTCCTACCAAAATCTGTATTAGGGTACTCTAGAAGAACAGAACATATAGAATGAATCTATATCTATATAGACTGATAGAGATATATAAAGGGGATTTTTAAGAATGACTTTCAGGGGGCTAGAGAGATGGCTCAGTGGTTAAGAGCACTGGCTGCTCTTCCAGAGGTCCTGAGTTCAAATCCCAGCAACCACATGTTGGCTCACAACCACCCATAATGAGATCTGACGCCCTCTTCTGGTGTGTCTGAAAACAGCTACAGTGTACTTACATATAATAAGTAAATCTTAAAAAAAAAAAAAAAAAAAAAAAAAAAAAAAAAAAAAAAAAAAGAATGGCTTTCAGACTGTGGTCCAGCTAGTCCAACAATGGCTGTCTACCAATGGAAGGCCAAAGAATCCAGCAGTCGTTCACTCCATGAGACTGGATGTCTCAGCTAGTCTTCAGTTATACACTGGAATCCTGAAGTAGGTTCTAGTGCCAGTGAAGGGATGAGCTTGCCAGCGCGTGGGAGAGCCAGCAAGCAAAGCAAGCAAGCTTCCTTCTTCCATGTCCTTCATACACAGGCTGCCACCAAGATGGTGTGGCTCAGATTAAAGGTGGATCTTCCTATCTCCAAAGATGAAAAGTGGATCTTCCCACTTCAAAGGATTTTTTTAAGAAAAAAAAAATCCCTCGGAAGTGTACCCAGCTGCTTGGGTTTTAGTTAACTCCAGCTGTACTCAAGTTGGCAATCAAGAATAGGCATCAGACTGCACAATCCTGCCTGTTGAAACCCTGATTTGGACTCCCAACTTATGGAAATGCTGGGTATTGCAAGCTCTTTTAAGCCACCAAGTTTGTGGTCACTTGTTTTGGCTATTATAGAAAATACAGGATCAGGGGTTTGGGGCAAGGTGGCAATCTTCAGGGGAAACTAGAGCATCAAATCCTTTAGCAGGGGGCCTGGAAAGGAACCTAGGGACTGCAGAGAGGGGAGGCAGGGTGAATGAAATAATGGTGTAGCTGAAAACGGAACTTGTGCTCCTAGGCTGTGTCCTAGATAAAGGCAGTTCCTGGCTGAGGCCAACAGTAGTTGTCACTCTGGAAGCCATTTCCACTTCTGAGGGACAGTGGGCTAAGGATCCCAAAGAGGTTGGCTCTGGGTTGGAGGAGCACAGGGCTGGAGCTCAGTCAGTGGCTTCTGACCTTGAGTGGGTCCTGGGCCCACTGGCACATTTATTCCAGGTCTCCTTGCAAAAGGAGTAAGACCAGGGGCCTGTGGAAAGATGCAAGTGCTGACATCAGAGTGAGGTGCTCCTTCAAGCAATCCCTGGCTAATGCCCTCACAGGTAGCATCAGGTAGCATCAGAGCTTAGTGCCACAGTTTCTAGATAATGATAGAAGCCATGCAAGAGGGCCCCTTATCTGTATCCCTCTGGAACTCTACACTAGTTTGAAGTAAAGAAAATAATCCCAGGAATAATGTTTCCATTCCTCCAGCTGCCCACAGCTCAGCCCAATGCTAAGATTAGGTTGCATAGATTTCCAACCTAGCATAGAGATGAACCCCAAAATGCTGAAACACTGGAGGACCTGAAGCTTTTGAGAAAGATGCTCTTAAAGGCACATGACCTAAGATGACAATCTTAAAGCATCACGTGCCAGCCTGCCCGCTTGCAGCCTAGTGAAAACCATGTACTTTGGGGTCCTAGAGGGAAGGGGGCTCTCTAATGGTGCCAGTGATTGCTGCCAACTGAGTATCTGTAGGCATCCTACATACCCACCCTATCCACTTCCTCCTTCCTGAGGATTCTGACCTCCAGGGTCTGACCTAACCTCAGGCCCAAGGTGCCTGGGCCCAAGGCACTTTCATGTCAAGCACTCCCTGCCTCTACAGAGGCAGCAGAGGAAATACCCACTAAGCAAAGTGACAAGTGGATCCATTGTGTGGCTCAGTTGGTAAAAAGGCTTCCCAATCAAACCCAAGGACCCAGGTTTGATCCTGGAAAACCATAATGGAAGGAGAGAACTCCCCAAAATTATTCTCTGACTTCCTTATACATGTTTATAAGCACATCCACAACATTTTTAAAAAAGGAAAGATTGACATCTGTGCCATGCTCACGAACTGAAGCCAGGCCTTTCAAAGTCCTTTGAAAGACACTTCCAAGGCAAAGAACAAGCAACTAGTCCCCAGCGTTAGTCCTGGGAGCTCCCAAGAGAATGGTACATGGACAGGTTGTCTCCCTACAGCTTAGTTACCCTGGAGACAAACCCGATGCTAGTGGAATCCTAGGACACACACTCCTGGGGGGTGGGGGCGCACAGAGGACCTGGCCAGCAGCCAGTGGGGCATGTCTATCACACGAATGCACTTTACTGACAAAGGGTGGGCCCTTTAAAAAGGCATTCACTAGTGTTGGATGCAGTTGAACATTCACACATCGGACACATCAATGACAGTACACCAGGAGCAAACTAACTCCAAAGTTCTTTATTCAATTCAATTGGAGCATCCGATGGCAACCAAACTCACACACACAACTGTGTTACATGACTGCAGAATATGCCTGCCCCCCCCCCCATCTCGTAGCTAAAGTAGCAAATCTGAACTTCTATTCTGGTCAGGATTGCTATGGCCTGTGTGTCCCCTGCCCAGGACACTAATGCTCAGACTCGATTGGCCACTTCTGCCCTAGACCCATCAGAAGGCCCAAAAGGAAGGGAGAGGTGAACATGAGGGAGCCCTGGCAGCTCTACAAGAGTCTCCCTTCTTTCTGTAGTGTCCCCCTCCCACGCCCCCATCCAGAGCTCTAGGGTCCATGAAATTGGTTCCCTCAAAAAATAGTGCTAGGGACCTGCAGGGGCTGGCCATCAGGGTTGCCATACAATCCATCCTTTGGAGAGTGGGGAGGACATACCAGGGGAGCATCCTGGCCCGTCTCCACCTCATCTGATACCCAGGGAGGAAGCAAACTTAAGGATGGCAGCCCACCATTCACAGGTCCCTGGGAAGTGTTGGTCACCAAGGCCTCCACACATTCTGGGCCCTACGAGCTGCGGTCAGGCTGCCTAAGGATGTAGGCACCACATCCGGCCCCTCAGCAGGCGCCCGGTTTAGTTCAGCCTCCGGGATCTCCTCTAGGTCAGAACACAGGTCGTCCCCGGGACCTGGGGGACTGGACAATGGGGATTCTGGGGACCCTCCTGGAGGCCAGCTGCTCCTCCCAGAGCCTCCGGGCAGCCCAGCTAGGGAGTCCCCCAGCAGATCCCGAAAGCTGCTACCCTCGCTCAGCGGCATGGACTCTAGCAGGTGGTTCAGGAGTTCAGCTGAGACAGTGGCATCGATGGCTTGGCACGTGGACACGAACGTGTGCACCTCATGCATGCACTGGATGTAGCCAGCAGCGAAGCGCTCGCTTGCTTCAGCCTGCAGCTGCTCCCGCTCTGTGCAGGAGGGTGGGAAGAAGAGAGCAAGCATCCCGCACCGTGAGCAGTGACTACGGTGGCTCGGACGATCCGCTCCGCGGGTTCGGGGCTCACTCAAGAGACACATTAGCGTGTCCTGCTCTGGGGAAAGCCCTCGCCATGAACAGGACCGGGGCTCCGGGAGCCGACGGGTCCCGCTGTTGGGTGGCAGGCGTGCCCGGTCAGCGCCCCCGCCCTCGATCCCCGCCGCCACTCACCGCGCGCCCGGCCTCGCAGCGCGCCCTGCACGCGCCTCACGGTCAGCTCCAGAACCTCGGCGTTCTCTAGCTTGGCCTGCACCTGAGCAGAGGGGAAGGGAGTTGAGTCCGCCTGTGTGCTCTGGGTTGCACCCCGAAGCGCCCCCAACCCCCGCACCCTTCCCGCCGCACCTCGGTGCCGGCCAGTAGCAGCCGCAGCTCCTGAAGGCTCTCGTTGATCCGAGCGCGACGCTTCTTCTCCACCAGGGGCTTCCGGGCCTGTGGGAAGCGGCTACTGAGCCCCCTGGCCCGCGCTGCCTCCCCCAAGCCCGTCCACCCGCAGCCTCGGTCCGCACCTTGCGGTCCCCCCGTGCTTCCCAGCGGTCCTCATCCTCCTGGCCTGCACGGTCCCGGCTGGGCGCCTGGGACGGAGCCATGGTCTTAACAGCGCCCGGAGCCCGGCGCCCGGCGCCTTAGTGCAAACCACTCTGCGAGGTGGGTCGCAGCCAGGAGGCCCCACTGAGCTTTTCCCGAGTCTTCCGGCCCGCGAGGCCCCGCCCCTTTTATAGCTACTTATTTACATGTCAATGCACCGATTGGCTGTGCGTGGTCGGAGCGGCCAGCCGCGAGGCAGCCTTCAGCCAATGAGGGCGGCGGGCTTTGTCAGGCCCCGCGGGCCTCTGGCAGCTGGAGGGGCGGAGCCCCCAGCCGGACCTCCTGCCACTTACGCAGGACTGGACTCCTGGGCAGTGACCTCCTGCTTCTCTCTAGCGGGCGTGCTTGTACTCTCCTCCGCTGAGTTACGAGCCCAGATCTGGCAGCCTGTAAGCCCGGGCTTAGCTATACATTCTTCGGTCCGTACATCTATCCATTCCTCCCACCCCTTCGCTCATCCATCCCCACAGTGCGTTTGCTTCCCTTGCTTCACCAAAAGTGCTCTCGAGAACAGCGCTGCAGTCCCAGTGCTGGCTTCAGACAGGGCAGTGCCAAAGTCAAGTCCATGACCTCGGGACCTGGAAGGGGCTTTCAGGTCACCGGTGGCGAGAGTGCAAAGTCCAGGCAAAGTAGGAGCCCATTTAGCCGCAGGAGTAGTGTGTGTCTTTTTGGACCCATGAGGACACTAGAACCTTCTTACTCCAAGGTCCGCGGTCGTTCTTATTGAACGTCTCTTTTCTCTGTGCTCTAAGACACCCAACCACTACTTTGTCTATTCTAACCCCACCCCGACTGCACCCTTCAAGCTTCTCCTTCCTTGTTCATCACCCCGTACCCGCCTAAGCTTCTCTCATTTCCCCCTAAGTCCCTCCGCACCCCCATCCGGCGGTCTCTCACATCCCTGTCCCCCAAACCCCTCTCCACGCTTACCTCCCTTCCCCGCGAGTCCCCTT
>NW_022196896.1:117041998-117044671 GCF_008632895.1 Mastomys coucha
AGCGCCCCCCCCCCCACACACACTCCGGTCTATCCTTGGTTCCTGCAAGCCGGGGCTGCCGTCTGGCCCCGGTAACTTGATGCCCGTGACAGTTGGCAGCTGCAGCCGCTTCGGCAGAGAAAAGCGGCAGCCTGGCCAGGAGCGACAGGTGTTGGCCGCGCCTTTGTCTAGCTGGCTTTGTCCCTCAGGCACGCCTGTGTCGGCCAGACGCCCAAGCCCCGCGTCGTCGGCGGTCCATCTGCCGGCCCTGCCTCGCCGCGGGAGGCGTGTGTGTGTGTGTGTGTGTGTGTGTGTGTGTGTGTGTGTGTGTGTGTGTGTGTGTGTGTACGCGCGCGCGCGCGCGCGTCCTCGGAACCTCTGGCTCTACGCCAGCGTTCTTGGATTTCTGCAGCTGCTTCAGAGCCAGGACAAGGGGCCAGCTCCTAACCAGCCTTACACACTCCATGCTTAGGCCTGGGCACCACTAAGCACTTCAGTGGCTGCCTAGCTTGGTGCTTCAGTCAGCCTGGCTGGAAGATCTTTGAGGAAGGGAAAGTATACACAGAGTTTGTTGGGCAGGAAAACCCCTTACCCTCCTAAAGATGGGTCTGGTGGACTCCTTGTGGTTCCACAGATGAACCTCCAAAGGCTTCAGGTAGGATGAATTGGGCAAGAGGTTTGAAGTTTGAAAGTCTCCAGGGTCACCTAACTGGTGGGACCCACTCCTGCCCTCTCGCGTTTGCCTCTGAATGCTCTGTGTGCTGGTCCCAGGCATCTCCCCCTGCTTACTACTAGAAATATTCTGGATAGTCCCAACATGCTAAAAAGTTTGGTTCTTTGCCACCCTTTCCCGGGGCTGCTGAAGATTCTCCACTTTTACTGGTGAGCCTCCTCTGTGGGGGGTGGGAGTGATCCCAATGGAGCCAGTCATGGCTGGTTTGTGACTTTACTGTTTGGCAATCAGCTTCCAGGAAATGAAATTACAAAATGATTACTTTTAAATTTCCACTCCTTTGAGGTTGGCAAAAATAACCTTTGGTAGTATTTGTGTGTGTGTGTGTGTGTGTGTGTGTGTGTGTGTGCTCCCTAGTTTACAAACTGTGTTGTAGTCTCCCTGTATCCAAATGAGCAAGGCCAAAAGATAGCTCCTGTTGCTCCTACACAAGACACTTCGAAATACCAGTAGAACACCTGATTGGAGAGTTAGAAGTGGGGGGTGGGGGGGTGGGGAAGAAGGATCAAAAAAGGCAAATTGTGCAAGCAAACAATGAAAACCAAGAACTCCAGGGAAAACAAAGGTGCCCACAGGGAGGAGAAATGTAAGGTTAGTCCATTCCTAGGTTTGGGAATTGATCACGATTGCAAAGCTTTGTCCGACACTGTGTGAGTTGGGGATGTGTTGTGGTGTGCTGTCTAGAACTGAGGGAAAAGGAAAATTAAGCATGGCTCAGTATGATTAAGCATTCTTCTTGGAAGGAAAGAGAGTAGAGATAGAGCAAGGCGTGAGTCAGGAATTTTTTTTTTTTTTTTTAAGGTAGGGTTGTTGCTTAAGGTCCCATCTGCAAAGCTTCAATTTATTTTAGTGCGTCCACTGGCCAGGTGGCTTAGACTTTCTGTCACAGAAGCTTGACTACCTACCCCATCTTGAGTTCAGGAAACCCTCCTTCTGTTCACCTCCCTCAGCTAAACTACTAGTTCTTGCCATTTGTCCCCTGGACCATGCCCTTCAAAGTTTGCCTGCATGAAGACTTCCTTAATATTAGGGCCTTTTGATCCCCTTCCCCGTCTCTCCTCCTCCCCCCCCCCCCCCCCCCCCCCAGCCAGGAACAGAGACCAGCAGAGGCTAGGCAGGGCCATAGTGGCCACAGGGTGACTGGTTAGCAGCAGAAATAACAGGCTGTAAATCCCCAGAGGGACAAAGGCAACAGCAGGCCTGCAGACTTCCAAGAGCTTTGTGGGCAATCTGCCCAGGAAACTCAGAGAATTCCCTTTTGGTTTGAAGAGAAAGGAGAGGGGCAGTCCTTCAGGCAGCGAAGCACAATCAGAGTCGTTCACAGGAACGCCGTGAAACAGTGCTACCTGCCACGAGAGCTTTGCTTCAGACTCTGCCCCAGTACCTGCAGTCAGAAGACAGGTTCAAGGCACCCAGAAGCAGAGCATGAGGCCCAGTGGCATGTTGCCTCTCTGCTCAGGTCCCTGGGACCCTGGTTTGGAGAGAGGAAAGGGAAGCAGGCCTCTTCAGAGTAGCTCTCACAAGGCTGTCAATCGGGGGGGGGGGGGGGGGGGGGGGGGGGGGGCCAGGGTAGGACGCCTGTGTCCCCAGTGATGCCCATATACCGATCCTAATGGTATATAGTGCTGCTCTCTCTGCAATCAGCCCTGAGACCAACACACAGGCAAACAGCCAAAGGCAGGATTAATGGGAGAGTGCGAGCCGGGGGTCATGCTAAGCTGAGGGTCAGCCCAGTGAATCTGCTAAACAACTGTGTGCATGTAAAAAGACATCAAGAGGAAGGGGTCCGGGGATGCCTGGCTAGATCTGCATTATGGGAAATTCCTATAGGGTTTGAATGGGCCAGGGAGACTGACCATGAGACACACAGACAGGAGGTAGACCAGCAAAAGCCCTGTGCCAGGAAGGTAATGAGCTGGCCTTTGGGACTGGAGATTTCCTAATTACCATTTCTGAAGTTC